>NC_053028.1:315741196-316041196 GCF_003073215.2 Triticum urartu
CACTTGGAAGCCCAACAACGTCTACAAGAAGGTTGTGTAGTAGACATCAAGCTCTTTTCTGGCTCGTTGCCGGGGAGGTTAGCGCTTGAAGGTATATCTTTAGATCTTGCAATCGAATCTTTTTGTTTCTTGTTTTATCACTAGTTTAGTCTATAAAAGAAAATTACAAAAAATGGAATTGAGGGTACCTCATATGCTTCATCTTTTCAATATCTTTCATGAAAATAAGGATTCCGATAATTGTGCCAACGTGTTAGAACAAGAATGCATTAGAATGTTTGGCACTAAATCTTTCGATGATGAGCATGATTGCAATGTTGTTAGTATGAATTCTTTGAATATCCATGATGCTAATGATATGCAAAGCCACAAGCTTGGGGATGTATGTTTGATGAATATGATATTTTTGTCCCCCAAGTTTTGATGAGCAAATTTATTTTGTTGATAGAATTCCTCCTATTTATGACGATTATATTGATGAAAGTGGGTTTGGAGGAGTGTCAACTATAGGAAGTAATGATCCCACTATTTTGGAGGGTGTTGAATCTTATTGTGATAATTATTAAAGTGGGTTTGGAGAGGTCATGACTTTAGTTAATGTTAATCCCACTATTTTGGGAGAGTGTCAACTTTGCATACATGTGGATCGTGTTAAGAATATGTTTTGTGATAGCTATATTGTTGAATTTTCTTATGATCCTACATGTAATTATTATTAGGGAGGAACATATGCTTGTAGGAATTGCAATAATATCAAGTTTCCTCTCTATGTGTTGAAAATCTTGAAGATTTGCTTGTCTTACCTTCCTATGCAAGTTGATTCTTGTTCCCACAAGTTGTTTTCTCACAAAATCCCTATGCATAGGAAGTGGGTTAGGCTTAAATGTGTTAGTCATATTCTTCATGATGCTCTCTTTATGTTTCAATTCTTATCTTTTATGTGAGCATCATTGAAATCATCATGCCTAGCTAGGGGCGTTAAACGATATCGCTTGTTGGGAGGCAACCCAATTTTATTTTTGTTTCTTGCTTTTTCGTTCTGTTTAGTAATAAATAATTCATCTAGCCTCTGTTTAGATATGGTTTTATGCTTTTAATTAGTGTTTGTGCCAAGTAGAACCTTTGGGAAGACTTGGGTGAAGTTTATGTGATCTTGCTGTAAAAAAACAGAAACTTTTGCGCTCACGAGATTAGCTGCCATTTTTTACTGGAGAATGCGGTTAAGTTGATTCATTTTGAAGATGATTAATAGACAAATTCCTCACGTCCACCTATTTATTTCAGAATTGTTTGAGTTCCAGAAGTATACGTTTGATACAGATTACTACAGACTCTTCTGTTTTTGACAGATTCTGTTTTCTATGTGTTGTTTGCTTATTTTGATGAATCTATGAGTAGTTTCGGAGGGTATGAACCATAGAGAAATTGGAATACATTGGATATTACACCAATATGAATTTATAATGAGTTCACAATAGTACCTAAGTGGTGATTTATTTTCTTATACTAACGGAGCTTACGAGTTTTCTGTTAAGTTTTGTGTTGTGAAGTTTTCAAGTTTTGGGTAAAGATTCGATGGACTATGGAATAAATATTGGCAAGAGCCTAATATTGGGGATGCCCAAGGCACCCCAAGGTAATATTCAAGGACAACCAAGAGCCTAAGCTTGGGGATGCCACAGATGGCATCCCCTCTTTCGTCTTCGTTCATCGATAACATTACTTGGAGCTATATTTTTACTCACCACATGATATGTGTTTTTCTTGGAGCATATTTTTTTTTGCTTGCTGTTTGAATAAAATACCAAGATCTTAAATTTTTAAAGGTTAGGGAGTCTTCACATAGTTGCATAATTATTCGACTACTCATTGATCTTCACTTATATCTTTCAGAGTAGTTTGTCATTTGCTCTAGTGCTTCACTTATATCCTTTTAGAGCACGGTGGTGGTTTTATTTTCAAGAAATAGATGAACTCTCATGCTTCACTTATATTATTTTGAGAGTCTTTAGAACAGAATGGTAGTTTGCTTTGGTTATGAAACTAGTCCTAATATGATGGGCATCCAAGATGGGTATAATAAAAACTTTCATATAGAGTGCATTGAATACTATGAGAAGTTTGATACTTGATGATTGTTTTGAGATATGAAGATGGTAATATTAGAGTCGTGCTAGTTGAGTAATTGTGAAATTGAGAAATACTTGTGTTGAGGTTTACAAGTCCCGTAGCTTGCACGTATGGTAACCGGTGTGTGACAAATTTGAAGCATGAGGTGTTTCTTTGATTGCCTTCCTTATGAGTGGCGGTCGGGGACGAGCGATCGTCTTTTCCTACCAATCTATACCCCTAGGAGCATGCGCATAATGCTTGGTTTTTGATGACTTGTAGATTTTTGCAATAAGTATATGAGTTCTCTATGACTAATGTTGAGTCCATGGATTATACGCAATATCACCCTTCTATCATTGCTAGCCTCTTCGGTACAGTGCATTGCCCTTTCTCACCTCGAGAGTCGGTGCAAACTTCTCCGGTGCATCCACACCCCGTGATATGATATGCTCTATCACACATAAACCTCCTTATATCTTCCTCAAAACAGCCACCATACCTACCTATTATGAAATTTCCATAGCCATTCCGAGATATATTGCCATGCAACTTTCCACTGTTCCATTCATCATGACACACATCATCATTGTCATATTGCCTTGCATGATCATGTAGTTGACATCGTATTTGTGGCAAATCCACCATGCATAATTTATCATACATGTCACTCTTGATTCATTGCCTTTCCAGGTACACCACCGGAGGCATTCATATAGAGTCATATTTTGCTCTAGTATCGAGTTGTAATCATTGAGATGTAAATAAATATAAGTGTGATGATCATCATTAATAGAGCATTGTCCCAAAAAAAGAGAAGGTCCAAAGATAAAGGGAAGTCCTAAAAAAGAAATAAAAAGGGGCAATGCATCTATCCTTTTTTCCACACTTGTGCTTCAAAGTAGCACCATGATCTTTATGATAGAGAGTCTCTTGTTTTGTCACTTTCATATACTAGTGGGAATTTTTCATTATAGAACTTGGCTTGTATATTCCAACAATGGGCTTCCTCAAATGCCCTAGGTCTTCGTGAGCAAGCAAGTTGGATGCACACCCACTTAGTTTCTTTTGTTGAGCTTTCATACATTTATAGCTCTCGTGCATCCGTTGCATGGCAATCCCTACTCCTCGCATTGACATCAAATTGATGGGCATCTCCCTAGCCCATTGATTAGCCGCGTCAATGTGAGACTTTCTCCTTTTTTGTCTTCTCCACACAACCTCCATCATCATATTCTATTCCACCCATAGTGCTATATCCATGGCCCACACTCATGTATTGCGTGAAAGTTGCAATTTTTTGAGATTACTAAAGTATGAAACAATTGCTTGGCTTGTCATCGGGGTTGTGCATGATGGGAGAATTTTTGTGTGGCAGAAATGAAGCATAGCCAAACTATATGATTTTGTAGGGATAAGCTTTCTTTGGCCATGTTATCTTTAGAAGACATAATTGCTTGGTTAGTATGCTTGAATTATTATTATTTTTATGTCAATATTAAACTTTTGTCTTGAATCTTATGGATCTGAATATTCTTGCCACAATAAAGAAAATTACATTGATAATTATGTTAGGTAGAATTCCACATCAAAAATTCTGTTTTTATCATTTACCTACTCCAGGACGAGCAGGAATTAAGCTTGGGGATGCTTGATACGTCTCCAACGTCTCTATAATTTTTGATTGTTCCATGCTATTATATTATCCTTCTAGGATGTTTTATATGCATTTATATGCTATTTTATATGATTTTTGGGACTAACCTATTAACCTAGAGCCCAGTGCCAGTTTCTGTTTATTCCTTGTTTTTGAGTTTTACAGAAAAGGAATACCAAATAGAGTCCAATTGACATGCCAATTTTTGATGAATTTTGATGGACCAAAAGAAGACCCCGGAGTAAAAGAGTTGGGCCAGAAGAGTCCCGGGCCGTCCACGAGGGTGCCCCCCCCGGGCGCGTGGGCCTGCCTCGTGGACGACTCGGGCACCTTCTTGACGTGAGACCGACGCCAAAAATTCCTATAAATACTGAAACCTCCAGAAAATAACCTAGATCGGGAGTTCCGCCGCCAGAAGCCTCCGTAGCCACCGAAAACCAATCTAGACCCGTTCCGACACCCTGCCAGAGGGGGGAATCCCTCTCCGGTGGCCATCTTCATCATCCTAGTGCTCTCCATGACGAGGAGGGAGTAGTTCTCCCTCGGAGCTGAGGGTATGTACCAGTAGCTATGTGTTTGATCTCTCTCTCTTCTGTTCTTGAGTCGGCACGATCTTGATGTATCACGAGCTTTGCTATTATATTTGGATCTTATGATGTTTCTCCCCCTCTACTCTCTTGTGATGAATTGAGTTTTCCCTTTGAAGTTATCTTATCGGATTGAGTCTTTAAGGATTTGAGAACACTTGATGTATGTCTTGCATGTGCTTATCTGTGGTGACAATGGGATATCAAGTGATCCACTTGATGTATGTTTTGGTGATCAACTTGCGAGTTCCGCGACCTCGTGAACTTATGCATAGGGGTTGGCACACATTTTCGTCTTGACTCTCCGGTAGAAACATTGGGGCACTCTTTGAAGTTCTTTGTGTTGGTTGAATAGATGAATCTGAGATTGTGTGATGCATATCATATAATCATACCCACGGATACATGAGGTGACATTGGAGTATCTAGGTGACATTAGGGTTTTGGTTGATTTGTGTCTTAAGGTGTTATTCTAGTATGAACTCTATGATAGATTGAACGGAAAGAATAGCTTCATGTTATTTTACTACAGACTCTTGAATAGATCGATCAGAAAGGATAACTTTGAGGTGGTTTCGTACCCTACAATAATCTCTTCATTTGTTCTCCACTATTAGTGACTTTGGATTGACTATTTGTTTCATGTTGAGGGATAGTTATATGATCCAATTATGTTATTATTGTTGAGAGAACTTGCACTAGTGAAAGTATGAACCCTAGGCCTTGTTTCAACGCATTGCAATACCGTTTGTGCTCACTTTTACCACTTTCTACCTTGCTGTTTTTATATTTTCAGATTACAAAAACCTTTATCTACCATCCATATTGCACTTGTATCGCCATCTCTTCGCCAAACTAGGGCACATATACAATTTACCATCGTATTGGGTGTGTTGGGGACACAAGAGACTCCTTGCTATTTGGTTGCAGGGTTGCTTGAGAGAGACCATCTTTATCCTACGCCTCCCACGGATTGATAAACCTTAGGTCATCCACTTGAGGGAAATTTGCTACTGTCCTACAAACCTCTGCACTTGGAGGCCCAACAACATCTACAAGAAGAAGGTTGTGTAGTAGACATCAGCGTCAAACCCAGGCGAGGCAGCGACAGCTGGGACAAGCTTCCTTGCCGTCCCCGATAAAGCAAGAAGGGCACGTCGGCAACGCATTAAATGTGTTTTTCCTACGGTGCCAGGAGATAGACTCGATTACTTTATACCTTTCCACCTCATGTGTGCCACTGTGGCAGCCCCTTTTGACTATAAAAGGAGGCCCGAGGCGTACTAGAGAAGGATTCGGATTTTTTGGACGATGCATGCATCGTAGCTAGTTCAAGAACTTAAGAACACACAAATATACACCAAAGGAGGAATAGGGTATTACCCATCCTCGCGGCCCGAACCTGGGTAAACGATCCTCGTGCTAGCTTCTAGACCCGCTCTTTGCACAACCTCACGCCCGCCAACCGTAGCAAAAAGGGATCCCAGTGATCCCATAGGTGTTGTTTCCCCGACAGAATCACAAACCTTAACACCAATATTCTTACTAACGCACAATTACTCACCAACATGTCACATATCACTATCATCATATATCAAAACTATTACATATAATCAAGTTTATTTTGTCCAATGATCTTCATGAAAGTTCTTATTATATCCCTCTTGAATATCTATCACTTTGGGACTAGTTTCATATATTGCAATTGCTTTTGGCAAGCTCAAACAAATTTAAGTGAAGAACATGAGAATAAAAAATTTCATCTCTCAGAATAATATAAGTTAAGCATGAGAGAATTTCTTAAAAAATATTAAAGCACACCATGGTCAAAAAGATATAAGTGAAGAACTAGAGCAATTCCATAGCTCAAAAAATCTAAGGGAAGCACATAGAGCAATTCTAACTAATCATGGTATAATTTTGACTCTCTCAAATAGGTGTGTCCAGCAAGGATACTTGTGACAAACTAAAAAGAAAAACAAGCAAAGACTCATATAATACAAGACGCTCCAAGCAAAACTCATGATAAGTGACGAATAACAATATAGCTCCAAGTAAAATACCGATGGTCGTTAGAAGAAAGAGGGGATGCCACTCAGGGCATCCCCAAGCTTAGTTGCTTGTTTCTCCTTGAATATTGCCTTGGGGTTCCATGGGGGATCCCCAAGGTTAGGCTCTTCTTACTCCTTATTCCTTCATCCATCGTGATCTCACCCAAAACTTGAAAACTTCAATCACACAAAACTCAAAAAAAAAACTTCATGAGATCCGTTAGTATAACAAATCAAATAACCACTCTAAGTACTATTGAAAACCCATTCATATTTATTTTTGCATTATATTTACTGTATTCCAACTTTGGTATGGCTTATACCCCCCCCCCCCCGATAAAGTCCATAGATTCATCAAAATAAGCACATAACGCAAAGAAAATAGAATCTGTCAAAAACAGAACAGTTTGTAGCAATCTGAAAACTTCGTATACTTAAGTAACTCCAAAAATTCTGAAAAAAAATAGGACAACGTATAAATTTGTATAAAATTCTTGTGTAAAAAATTCAGAATTTTATCACACTTTTGTAATTTTAAATAATTATGTCATTGGCACACAAAGTTCCTGTTTTTCAATAAGATCAAATCAACTATCACCCAACATGATCCCGAAGGCTTTAATTGGCACAAACACTAATTAAAACATGAAAACACAGTCATAATAGTAGAATAATTGTGAAAACACTCAATAACATAAATAAAAAGGCAAAACTAAATTTTATTCATTGGGTTGCCTCCCAACTAGCGCTATCTTTTTACGCCCCTAGCTAGGCATAAAGCAAAGATTCAAGTATTGTCATCTTTAGTTCTTTATCCATTGGATGCCCTCATGATTGATTCATATGGTGGCTTAATTCTTGTTCTAGGGAAGTGTTCCATTCCCTTTATTAGTGTAAACTGAAATTTAATATTGCCTTCTTTCATATCAATCACGGCACCTATAGTGCGTAAAAACAGTCTACCAAGGATAATTGGACAAGACGGATTGCAATCAATATCAAGAACAATAGAATACATGGGCACATAATTCCTATTTGAAAGAATAAGAACATCATGAATTCTTCCCATAGGCTTTTTAATAGTAGAATCCGCCATGTGCAAATTAAGAGAACATTCTTCAATATCGGTAAGGACAAGCACATCACATAAAGATTTTGGAATTGTGGAAACACTAGCACCCAAATCACATAAAGCAAAACACTCATAATTTTTAATCTTGACTTTAATGGTGGGTTCCAATTCATCATGTAATTTTCTAGGAATTGAGATCTCTAATTCCAACTTTTCTTCCAAAGCTTTCATCATGGCATCTACTATGTGTTTAGTAAAAGCTTTATTTTGTTCATAAGCATGGGGTGAATTAATCATGGATTGCAACGAAGAAATACAATCAATCAAAGAGAAGTTATCATAATTGATGTCTTTGTAATCCAAAAGAGTGGGCACATCACTAGTTAAAGTTTTGACTTCTCCAAACCCACTTTTATCAATATTTTCATCAAGATTTTCACCCTCCAAATTATCGGGACGCCTTCTAACTAAAGTTGACTCTTCTTCAGTACCTTTATCATCAATTTGAACCTTATTAAACAAAGAATCAATAGAAGAAACACCAATCACTTTAAGATCCTCATCATTTTTATGAAAGCAATCACTAGAAAATGCTCTTTCTAAAAAAATATCTTTTAGCTCTAAGCATAGCGGTTCTTTTCTTACTTCCATCCATAGAAACATATAATGCTTTAATTGATTTATCAACCTTGGGCACAAAAATTTTGAACTTGAAATTTTCTACATCATGAGAAATTTATCAATGCTTCTAGACATATCATCAATCTTCTTCAACTTTTCCTCTATCGTATTATTGAAAACTTTTTGAGCATTCATAAATTCTTTAATATTATTCTCAAGATCAGAGGTGTTCCTATTATTATTATAAGAAGGATTACCATAGGAATTACCATAATTATTAGAGGAATTTCCAAGAAAAGGCTTAGGATTAAAATTACCTCTATAACCATTGTCATTAAAATTGTTTCACAAGACAAAATTCACATCTACGAGATCACTATTTTGCTCAATCAAAGTAGACAAAGGCACATCATTAATATCAATAGGAGCACTTTTATTAGCAACCAATTTCATAAGAGCATCAACTTTTTCACTCAAAGTACTACTTTCTTCAACCAAATTAACTCTTTTACTAGTGGGCGCTCTTTCGGTATGCCATTGTCAATAATTTGCCATAATACTACCAAGAAATTTAGTGGTTTCACCCAAAGTAATTACCATAAAAGTACCACCTGCGGTGGAATATAAAAGATTTGTAGAAACAAAGTTCAATCCAACAAAAAAATTGTATGATCATCCAAAGATTTAAACCATGAGTAGGACAATTTCGTAGCATAAATTTCATTCTTTCCCAAGATTGTGCAACATGTTCATGCTCAGGTTGCTTAAAATTCATTATTTGATTTCTAAGGGAAATAATTTTCGCGGGCGGAAAATACTTAGTGATAAAAGCATCTTTGCACTTATCCCAAGAATTGATAATATTGCGAGGCAAATAAGAAAACCAAATTTTTGCACGATCTCGCAAAGAAAACGGAAATAATTTCAACTTCACAATACCATTGTCCACGTCTTTTTTCTTTTGCACATCACACAATTCTACGAACGTGTTTAGATGGGACGCGACATCCTCACTAGGAGTACCGAAAATTTGATCTTTCATAACAAGATTCAACAAAGCAGCATTAATATCACAACATTTCGCACTAGTGGCGGGAGGAGCAATCGGAGTGCTAATAAAATCAGCATTATTGATATTTGAAAAGTCACAAAACTTGGTGCTTTCTTTAGTCATCCTGACTACGCAAACAAGATTGCACACAAAAAAAGATCTGATGAGAAAAATGGCGAACGAAAAAAGAGGGCGTATAAAATGGCAATTTTTTGTGAAGTGGGGGAGATGAAAACGAGAGGCAAATGGAAAATAATGTAAATTGCAAGGAAATGAGGTTTGTGATTAGGAACCTGATAGATGTTGATGATGTCTCCCTGGCAATGGCACCAGAAATCCTTTCGTGATGGCTCATGTCCGCGTCAGTATTTCCCCGAAGAGGAAGGGATGATGCAGCATAGCTACAGTAGGTATTTCCCTCAGTATGAAACCAAGGTTATTGAACGAGTAGGAGAACCAAGCAACACGATGTAAATGGTGTCTTCACACAAAGAACAAATACTTGCAACCCGACGCGTAAGAGGGGTTGTCAATCCCTGTCGGGTAAAAGATAGATTGGTTTGTATGATTCTGGATAAATGGATCTCATGATAAAACAAAATAAAAAAGGAAAAAAAGTGCAGCAAGGTATTTTTGGGTTTAGAATAATAGATCTAAAAACAAAAGCAAATAAAAATAGATCTCGAAGCACATGTGATAAAGAATAGACCTGGGGGGCCGTAGATTTCACTAGTGGCTTCTCTCGAGAAAAATAGCATACGACGGGTAAATAAATTACTGTGGGGAAATTGATAGAACTTCAAATAATTATGACGATATCTACACAATGATCATTATATAGGCATCACGTCCAAGATTAGTAGACCGACTCCTGCCTGCATCTACTACTATTACTCCACACATCGATAGCTTTCCAACATGCATCTAGTGTATTAAGTTCATGGAGAAACGGGGTAATGCAATAAGAATGACGACATGATGTACAGAAGATATATTCATGTAGGAATAGACCCCATCTTGTTATCCTTAATAGCAATGATCAATACGTGTCTTGCTGCCCCTTCTATCACTGGGAAAGAACACTGCACAATCGAACCCATCACAAAGCACCTCTTCCCATGGCAAGAAAAATCGATCTAATTTGCCTAACTAAACGAAAGATTCGAAGAAGAAATACCAAGCTATGAGCAATCATGCATATAAGAGATCAAATAAATCAAATAAATTTCATGGATAAAATAGATCTGATCATAAACTCAAAGTTCATCGGATCCCAACAAACACACCGCAAAAAGAGTTACATCAAATAGATCTCCAAGAGACCATTGTATTGAGAATCAAAAGAGATAGAGGAAGCCATCTAGCTATTAACTACAGACCCGTAGGTCTACAATGAACTACTCACACATCATCGGAGAGGCACCAATGAGGATGATGAACCCCTCTGTGATGGTGTCTAGATTGGATCTGGTGGTTCTGGAACTTGCGGCGGCTGGAATTGTGTTTCACCGACTCCCGTAGGGTTTTTGGATTTTCGGGGTATTTATAGAGCAAAGTGGCGGTGCGGGAGGCGGCCGAGGTGGGCACAACCCACCAGGGTGCGCATGGGCCCCCAGGCGCGCCCAGGTGGGTTTTTCTCCCCCTCGGAGCACTCCTCTGGTACATCTTTAGCCCAATGGGTGTATTCTGGTCCATAAAAATTCTCCAAAAAGTTTTGCTATGTTTGGACTCCGTTTTTTACTGATATTCTGCGAAGTAAAAAACAACAACTGGCACTAGGCACTATGTCAATAGGTTAGTCCCAAAAAATGATATAAAGTTGCTATAAAATGATTCTAAAACATCCAAGAATTATAATATAACAGCATGTTACAAGCAAAAATTATAGATACATTGGACACGTATCATCTCTCCTAAACCTACTGAAAATACTTTTTATGAGATTCCCTTGGGTATTTTTGAGAAGCTGCTAGCTAATCCTTACGAAGGAGATAGAACAATACATCCCGATATGCACCTAATCTATATAGATGGAGTTTTTGGATTTTAAGCTTGTAGATTTATGTGTGGATGGAGTTAAGAAAAAAATTCCCTTTATCTTTGGGGGGAGAGGCATTATCTTGGTACATGCTATTGGATGATACTGGAACATGGGACCAGAACCAATTGAAGCTGGAATTCCACCGGAAATTTTATCATATGCATTTGGTTCATCATGATCAAAATTATATATATAATTGAAAGGATCGCTCAAGCTTGTGGAGGCATAAATAGATGATGCACACATGACCCAATCATGAGCTCTCAAGAGAAATGATTATACAAAAAAATTATGCTCAGCTTTCTAATGACAGTAAAGCAATGCTTGATACTTCTTCTTCTAGCTCCTTCATGAAGAAAACTATTGAATTCAAATGGAATATTACTGAAAGAATTAAACGCAACTCTAAAGATTGGGAAATCAACAAAGGTAATGAGTCAAGTATAAATTTTGAAATGATTGTGTTAAAACTTTTATAGAAACAACTGTTTTTCATAAGTTTAGTGCGAAATATGAACTTGACTCTGAGATAGTAGCTACTTTCTGTGAATCCTTTGCTTCTCATGTTGATCTCCCTAAGGAGAAGAGGTTTAAATTCCATCCACATATTGACAAAATTTGTAAGGAACATGTTGATACGTCTCCAACGAATCTATAATTTTTTATTGTTCCATGCTATTATGTTATCTGTTTTGGATGTTTTATATGCATTACTATGCTATTTTATATTATTTTTGGGACTAACCTATTAACCTAGAGCCCGGTGCTAGTTCATGTTTTTTCCTTATTTTAGAGTTTCGCAGAAAAGGAATCAAACAGAGTCCAAATGGAGTGAAACTTTTGCGATGATTTTTCTTGGACCAGAAGACATCGAGATGACTTGGAGTACACGTCAAGAAAGCCACAAGGCGGCCACAAGGACGGAGGGCGTGCACAGGGGGGTAGGGCACGCCGGCGCCCTTGTGGGCCCCTCATGACTCCATCGACCTATTTCTTCCGCCTATATATTCTCAAATATTCCCAAACCAAACAGGAGAGCCACGAAAACACTTTTCCATCGCCGCAACCTTCTGTACCCATGAGATCCCATCTAGGGGTCTTTTCCGGCATTCCGCCGGAGGGGTATTCGATCACAGAGGGCTTCTACATCAACACCATTGCCTCTCCGATGAAGCATGAGTAGTTTACCACAGACCTACGGGTCCATAGCTAGTAGCTAGATGGCTTCTTCTCTCTCTCTTTGGTTCTCAATACCATGTTCTCCTCGATGTTCCTAGAGATCTATTTGATGTAATACTCTTTTGCGGTGTGTTTGCCGAGATCCGATGAATTGTGGATTTTTGGTCAGCTTATGTATGAATATTATTCGAATCTTCTCTGAATTCTTATATGCATGATTTGATATCTTTGCAAGTCTCTTCGAACTATAGATTTGATTTGGCCAACTAGATTGCTTTTTCTTGCAATAGGAGAAGTGCTTATATTTGGGTTCAATCTTGGGGTGCTTGATCCCAATGACAGAAGGGGAACCGACACGTATTGTATTGTTGCCATTGAGGAAAACAAGATGGGGTTTTCATCATATTGCTTGAGTTTATCCCGCTACATCATGTCATCTTACTTAATGTGTTACTCTGTTCTAAAATGAACTTAATACTCTAGATGCAGGCACGAGTCGGTCGATGTGTGGAGTAATAGTAGTAGATGTAGGTAGGAGTCAGTCTACTTGATACAGACGTGATGCCTATATTCATGATCATTGCCTTACATATCATCATAACTTTGTGCTTTTCTATCAATTGCTCGGCAGTAATTTGTTCACCCACCGTAATATTTTTCTATCTTGAGAGATACCTCTAGTGAAACCTATGGCCCCCGGGTCTATTTTCCATCATATAATCTTCTACTTCCCATCATATAAGTTTCCGATCTACAATTTTAGTTTCCCATTTATTTCCTTTGCAATATTCTATTTTCCGTTCCATAAACCAAAAATACCAAAAATATTACTTTACAGTTTATCCATCTCTATCAGATCTCACTTTGCAAATAACCGTGAAGGTATTGACAACCTCTTTATCGTGTTGGGTGCAAGTTGGTGGTTGTTTGTGCAGGTATTCAGTGACTTGAGCATTATCTCTCAAAACTGAGGGAAATACTTACTCTACTTTGCTGCATCACCCTTTCCTCTTCAAGGGAAAAACCAACGCAAGCTCAAGAAGTAGCAGGAAGAATTTCTGGCGCCGTTGCCGAGGAGATTTACGCCAAGTCAAGTCAAGATTTGTCTCCCGTCAACTTGCCAATTTCTGGCGCCGTTGCCGGGGAGATCTACGCCAAGTCAAGACATACCGAGTACCCATCATAAAATCTCATCTCTTGCATTACATTATTTGCCATTTGCTTCTCATTTTCGTCTCCCCCACTTCTAAAATGATTTTTGAAAAGATTTGCCTTTTTCCTCGCCCCTCTTTCGTTCATCTTTCTCGTTTGCTATGTTTGCTCGTGTTTCCATGAGCCTTCTATTTGCTTGCATCTTCGCTTGCTAAAAATCTATTCATATGCATCATCATCCTATTGCTAATCTTTTTAGAAGTTCCAATTATGATGAACCAATTGCTAGTGAGTTTTGTGCACTAGATTATCTTTATGAGCTTCTGCTTGAAATTCATGAATCCGAAATTTTTGATGAAGTGTTGAAAGAAGAAATTTATGAAGTGATTCACGATACCTCCTTGAATGAAAAGCATGATTGCAATGATATTATTATAAATTCTATTAATGTAAATTGTGCTAATAATATGCAAAACCCTAAGCTTGGGGATGCTAATTTTTCTATGTCTACCACTTGTTGCAATGATCATTATTAGGGTGATTCTTATTATGATCTTGAAAATTTATTTACACCCCATGATGAATATGAGATTGATAGTAATTTTTGCAATAATACCGAAGGTGGATTTGGAAGAGTGTCTATTTTAGATCCCACATATTTGGATAATGTTCAATCCTATGAAGTTTTTGATAAAACTTGGTTAGGAGAAGTCATGACTTCATTTTATGATAATCCCACTATTTTGGAAGAGTGTCAACTTTGCATGCATGTGAATCATCAAGAGAAAATTTTATTTTATAGCTATATTGTTGAATTTGATTATGATCCTACATGTAATTATTAAGATAGAGGAAAATATGGTTGTAGAAATTTTCATGTCACTAAATTACCTCTCGTTATGCTGAGATTGCTATTGTTTCTTTCTCCTTCCTTACATATGCTAGTTTTTGGTTTTCTTGATAATTTGTTTGCTTATATAATGCCTATTAATAGGAAGTATGTTAGACTTAGATATGTTTGTCACGTGTTTTATGATGCTCTCTTTGTGCTTCAATTCTTGTCTTTCGTGTGAGCATCATTAAAATTAGCAACGCCTAGCTAAAAGGCTTTAAAGAAAAGTGCTTGTTGGGAGACAACCCAATATATTTCCTTTATGTTTTTGAATGAATAATTCATCTATCCTCCAGTTAGATGATGTTTTAATTTGTATTTGTGCCAAGTAAGACCTTTGGGATAGCTTACGGTGATAGTTGATTTGATCTAGATGAAAAACAGAAACTTTTGCGCTTAGGAAAACAATTCACATTTTTAACAGAAGCGTGATAAAATGCTAATTCTTTTTGAAGAAGATTAATAAGCAAATTGCTTAGGTTTTCCTAATTTTTCAAAAAAATGGAGTTACAAAACTATTCGAAATCTCCAGATTGCTATAGACTGTTCTGTCTTTGACAGATTCTGTTTTGTATGTGTTGTTTGCTTATTTTGATGTATCTATGGCTCGTATCGGGGGGTATGAACCATGGAAAAGTTGGAATACAGTAGATATTATGTAACACCCACGATGCGGCTATATCTCCCACGTGTCGGAGCACGACTTAGAGGCATAACCGCATTGTAGGCATGTCGCAAGAGGGGTAATTTTACACATCCCATGTACTGAATAAGAAAGAGGTACAGAGCTGGCTTACAATCGCCACTTCACACAATACATGAATAAAGCATTACATCATCCAGATACAATCAAGGTCCGACTATGGAACCAAACACTAGTAGAAAACAGGGCTTTGGTCCAGGCCGGGTCAGCCCATTAGTCCCGGTTCAGTCCAGAACCGGGACCAATGGGGGCATTGGTCCCGGTTCGTGAGCCCAAGGGGCCAGCCGGGCCACGTGGGCCATTGGTCCCGGTTCATCCGGACCTTTTGGTCCCAGTTGGTGGGATGAACCGGGACCAATGGGCCTCGCTCCTGGCCCACCACCATTGGTCCCGGTTGGTGGCTTGAATCGGGACCAAAGGCTCCCCTTTAGTCCCGGTTCATGCTACCAACCGGGACCAATGAAGTGCCTATATATACCCCCTCGCATAAGAGCAGAGCACACTGCTCTATTTTTCTGGCCGAGGGGGAGAGGGCTTGGTGGTGCTCTAGTGTAACACCCCAAGACCGGAGCTTCAGATGCCTTCCATGTTTCCGGGTTTCGTTGTGTCATTTGTTTGCTTCGTCGTTTTCATCTTTGCATCATGTGCATTTGCATCTTGTCATCATGTCTTTAATCTTTGCATCTCAAATCAAATAAATAAATCGTATGGATTTTCAGTCCATTTAAACTGAGGGAATTCACATGGTGATTCTCTTTACAACATATCCTCTCGATATTTAGAGAGCTATAGTCAATATTCCAATTATGTGGAATTACCTTAACACACTTGCAAAATATTTCCCCATGCCTTCGTCCCATGCCTCATCGCCTTCTCATTTCCTTCTTTTTCCTGTCTTTTGCTAGTCCCGTTTTCCCTTCTCTATTAATGTCCATTCTTTTCCTATAAATTCTAGACCGTGCCAGTACCACCTCCTCCAATTTTCAGATCCTTTGGACTTGTTTTGGTTGGATTCAAAAATGGCTCAAGTTTGAATCTAATTCAAACTTGAATTATTTTTCTATCTCTAAAATATCGCCAAACCATTTTATTGTATTTGTGCAAAGTTCCGGTGCTCCAAGAATATTTTATTTTCTGAAATATTCTTTCCCTTACCCTCTATTTATTTTTTTCTTCTCTCTATTTGTTTTCCTGTTAAAGCAAATTAGAGGGAGAGAGAAGAGAGCAGAGCCCAGCGGTCAGGCGGCCTGCTTTCCCGTGGCCCATTTGGCCAAGGCCTCCCACGCCCAGCCCAACCTTCCCCGCAGCCAGTGGCCCAAGGCCCAGCCGCGCCCCCGCTGTAACCCTATCATTCCCTGCTCGTCCCCTTCTTTCCCCATCGACCTCTCCCTCCTGCGCCGCCTCCACACACATCTCTAGAGAGAGGAGTAGAGCCCTCGGCTCGATCCAGATCCTCTCGACCCCTTTTCCTCCTGATCCCACGCAACCCCCATCGCCAGCTCCTCCCACGAACGCCGCCGAGCGCTGCCCCTTGGCCGCCGCGCAACCTCGCCTTCCTCCCAGCACCACGAGACTGCTCCGCCGCCTCCTTACCTCCCATGCCGCTGCTGCGCCGGCCAGCGACCGCCACTGCCGGAGCTACTCCTTCCTCTGCACGCTACCCCGGAGCCGCGCCGGTCTTCCCGTTCCCGCTCGCGCCAGGAGCCCGAGTCCTTCGCGTCGTGTCTCTCATGGCCTCGTAGCTCGACCTCTTGTCCTGCGCCCAGAGCACCATCCTCTTCATCGTCCTCGACCGTCGCCAGCACCACTGCCCCGCTTGCGTCCTCGACCTCCTCCCTCCACGCGCTGTCAAGTTTCGGGAGCCGCCGCCGTTTTGCTTTTGCTGCTGCATCTCCGGCCACCTGCAGGCGACCACGCCCGGTGTCTGCGATGCCTGCTGCTGCCGTTGTTTTCTTTCCCTTTCAACGAACGATCAGCGCCTTCAGGGGTTTTCGCCAAGTTCTTTTCCATAGGCCTCTCCAAGACCAGGATGCGCCAAGTCCTGTTTGTGGATTTTGTCAAGTTCGAGCTTCATTGAACGAGGGCTTTTGCCTTACTCATTCTGGGACCCGACAAGTTCCTCTTCGAAAAAAACGTCTACATGATGATCCGACAAGTACCGTGGCACCGAAGACCTTTTATGTGTCAAGTCCATCTCCGAGGATTTCACCAAGTACCACGACGACCCTTATTCGTCAAGTACCCTTCGGATGCGCCAAGTTCGTCTACATGAAAATGCCAAGTACCACTCATGTCGGCAAGAACCGCAAGTCGGAACCCGAACGATCGACATCTCGTGGACCGTGTACAACTACCGTCGCTCCGAAGACGTTGGAGTCATCGAGTACCTCTCCGAACGAACGTGAACGACTACTCCCACTACCGCCGTCGCGAGAATGCCTACTTCCCTCTACGAACTTGATCCGTTCCGATAATGCACCCTTTGAATGTATAACCGCCGAGACGATGACCCGTGGACCGAATGCATATGTTGTATGAAATGCTCGTGTTTGCTCCGTGTCGGAGTTGTTCGGTGCACGTTGCCCCTCTTTTGCCTTGCCACTGACATGTGGGAACCCCGTAATCGGGAGCACCCCACCATCCTGGCATGACACGCTCCCTTCACTTCCTTTGGCACCGGTATCCCCGTGGGCTACCGGATAACCGATATGTTGTCGTGGCATCATTTTCGGATTCGTCGTCGTGGCACCCTTTTCCTTTCCACCACGATGTCAAATGCTTCATAATAATGCTGTTGTCAAGTTTTAATAAAAATTGCATAAACTTGCACATGTCATTCGCATCATGATAATAACATTTAAATGTTAAAATTGTTGTTGCACCAAATTGATAATTGCATATGGGGATTTACCGGATTTGTTGTTTGTTATTTCCGGCCTCATTTAAACTTGCCTAAATGTTTAGTTTTCTTATGCTTCCCCTCTTGCCATGTTTAAGAACATTTAATATTGTTGGGTACATAAACAAGATCGAACTAAATAAATCACGTGGTGTTCCGTCAATATGCAACTCGTTGCATATTGAGCTCCACTTAACTTGTAGTGTTGTTTGTGCACTTTGCCATGCCATGCTTCATTAAACCGGACATGCATCATATTTGTTTGCGCATCATGCCATGCTTATGTGTTGGTTGTTTACCATGTTGTGTGCTTTTTTTCCGGTGTTTGCTTCTTTGGGTTGGTTCCGATAATGTTGCGTTTGTGAGGATCCGTTCGACAACGTCTGTTTGTCTTATTCATGGACTCGTTCTTCTTCCTTGTGGGATTTCAGGCAAGATGACCATACCCTCGAAATCACTACTATCTTTGCTTTGCTAGATGCTCGCTCTTTTGCTATGCCTATGCTGCGATACCGACCACTTGCTTATCATGCCTCCTATATTGTTGAACCAAGCCTCTAACCCACCTTGTCCTAACAAACCATTGATTGGCTATGTTACCGCTTTGCTCAGCCCCTCTTATAGCGTTGTTAGTTGCAGGTGAAGATTGAAGTTTGTTCCTTGTTGGAACATGGAGATGTTGTTCCTTATTGGAACATGTTTACTTGTTGGGATATCACAATATATCTTATTTAATTAATGCATCTATATACTTGGTAAAGGGTGGAAGGCTCAGCCTTATGCCTGGTGTTTTGTTCCACTCTTGCTGCCCTAGTTTCCGTCATATCGGTGTTATGTTCCCAGATTTTGCGTTCCTTACGCGGTTGGGTTATAATGGGAACCCCTTGACAGTTCACCTTGAATAAAACTCCTCCAGCAAGGCCCAACCTTGGTTTTACCATTCGCCACCTAGCCTTTTTCCCTTGGGAGTCGCGCATCCCGAGGGTCATCTTTATTTTAACCCCTCGGGCCAGTGCTTGTCTAAGTGTTGGTCTGAACTAGAGTCCTTTGCAGCGCCACCTCGGGGAAACTTGAGGGCTGGTTTTAGTTGTACGGAGCGCTCATCCGGTGTTGCCCTGAGAACGAGATATGTGTATCTCCTATTAGGATGTCGGCACATCGGGCGGTCTTGCTGGACTTGTTTTACCATTGTCGAGGATGTCTTGGAGTACCGGGATACCGAGTCTGATCGGAACGTCTCGGGAGGAGGTCTATTCCTTCGTTGACCGTGAGAGCTTGTCATGGGCTAAGTTGGGACACCCCTGCAGGGATTTGAACTTTCGAAAGCCATGCCCGCGGTTATGGGCAGATGGGAATTTGTTAACGTCCGGTTGTAGAAAACCTGAAGTTGACCTTAATTAAAATGCATCAACCGCGTGTGTTACCGTGATGGTCTCTTCTCGGCGGAGTCCGGGAAGTGAACACGGTGTTGGAGTTATGCTTGACGTAGGTTGTTCTAGGATCACTTCTTGATCATAGATTCTCGACCGTGCTTTGCCTTCTCTTCTCGCTCTCTTTTGCGTATGTTAGCCACCATATATGCTAGTCGCTTGCTGCAGCTCCACCTCATACCTTTACCTTACCCATAAGCTTAAATAGTCTTGATCGTGAGGGTGCGAGATTGCTGAGTCCCTGTGGCTCACAGATACTTCCAAAACCAGCTTGCAGGTGCCGATGAGTCCGTGCAGATGACGCAACCAAGCTCAAGGAGGAGCTCGATGAAGATCTGTCCTTTGTGTTGTTTTCGTTCTAGATGATCAGTAGTGGAGCCCAGTTGGGATCGATCGGGGACCTTTGTCGCATTTGGGGTTCTTCTTTTATTTTGGTTCCGTAGTCGGACCTTGTGTGTATCTGGTTGATGTAATGCTTTATTCATGTAATTGTGTGAAGTGGCGATTGTAAGCCAACTATGTATCTCTTTCCCTTATTATTTTACATGGGTTGTGTGAATATTACCTCACTTGCGACATTGCTTTCAATGCGGTTATGCCTCTAAGTCGTGCTTCGACACGTGGGAGATATAGCCGCATCGAGGGCGTTACATCTAGCTCACCTCCTATGCACACAAGGTGTTCGATGGAATGCCCGAGCCACACTACTTAAGCTTTCTCCTCTCCAAGCTCGACCTCCAAGATCCATTTTCCACAATATTTGTCTAGGTTTAGCGGTCCTTCACGCCCCGTCCCCGTCTTCACCGCCGTCGATCACCCGCGCCGAGCTCATTGCCGGCACCACCGTGGTGAGCCTCTTGTTCTTATCTTCTTTCTGAAAGGAAAAATATTCTTACTTGTATGTTCACATAGATACTTGTATTATTTTCTTACTTTTATTATTGCATCTTATGTAGTGTCATGGTTTTGGTATCCGCCCCCGTCGGCCCTCGTCCTGTCTATGATTCGGATGTGGTATATATATTGTCTTTATAACTATTGGTTCATTTTATTGTTTATGAAAATTATGCCGACCAACGTGAAATAGATTTTATTTATGTAGGATGTATGTGAATCGGAAATGCCAACCGACCCTATTGTCGAGAGGTTAAATTTAGTTGAAGAAGAAAACAATTTGTTGAAGGAAAAAATAAAAAAAATTGAGGAGGAGGAGATGATATTGGAGTTGCATGTTGCGGATGTCGTCGATGATCACAAGATCAAGATGGATGCAATGCGCTTGAAGATTAGAAAGATTAGAAAATATGCCATTCATACCGAGGCTTGGTATCATTATGCCGTTGGATCAATTGTTACCTTGGTTGCGATTATGATCGCATTTGTTTTCGCATTGAAATGTTTTACATAGTTTCAATGTATGGTTTAATTAATTAGATGCTCTGGAGAGCTATATGTTGTTAGATGAGAACTATGTATGCACTTTGGTTTTAATGTGATGATGAACTTCTATTAATTTGGACACTTAATTATATATAATGCACGCAGATGAACCGGCAATGGATGTACGGTGACAGACACACCTGCGAGTACATTAAGGGCGTGCATGAGTTTCTCGATGCGGCTGAGGCAAACAAGCAGAATGGTTTTATGTGTTGTCCATGAACTGAATGTGGGAATACGAGGTCTTACTCTAACCGAAAAATCCTTCACTCCCACCTGCTTTACAAGGGTTTCATGCCACACTATAATGTTTGGATGAGGCACGGAGAAATAGGGGTTATGATGGAAGACGGCAAAGAAGAAGAGTACGATGACAACTATGTGCCCCCTGAATACGGTGATGCTACAACGGGGGGAGCTGGTGAAGATCAAGAGGAACCAGACAATGTGCCCAATGATGCTACAACGGGTGAAGCTGCTGAAGATCAAGAGGAACCAGACGATGTGCCCGATGATGATGATCTCCGCCGGGTCATTGTCGATGCAAGGACGCAATGCGAAAGTCAAAAGGAGAAGCTGAAGTTCGATCGCATGTTAGAGGATCACTAAAAAGGGTTGTACCCCAATTGCGAAGATGGCAACACAAAGCTCGGTACCGTACTGGAATTGCTGCAGTGGAAGGCAGAGAATGCTGTGGTTGACAAAGGATTTGAGAAGCTACTGAAAATATTGAAGAAGAAGCTTCCAAAGGATAACGAATTGCCCGACAGTACATACGCAGCAAAGAAGGTCGTATGCCCTCTAGGATTGGAGGTGGAGAAGATACATGCATGCCCTAATGACTGCATCCTCTACCGCGTTGCATACAAGGATCTGAACGCATGCCCGGTATGCGGTGCATTGCGGTATAAGATCAGACAAGATGACCCTGGTGATGTTGACGGCGAGCCCCCCAGGAAGAGGGTTCCTGCGAAGGTGATGTGGTATGCTCCTATAATACCACGGTTGAAACGTCTATTCAGAAACGAAAAGCATGCCAAGTTGATGCGATGGCACAGTGAGAACCGAAAGAAAGATGGGAAGTTGAGAGCACCCGCTGACGGGTCGCAGTGGAGAAAAATTGAGAGAAAGTACTGGGATGAGTTTGCAAAGGACCCAAGGAATGTATGGTTTGCTTTAAGCGCGGATGGAATTAATCCTTTCGGGGAGCAGAGCAGCAATCACAGCACCTGGCCCGTGACTCTATGTATGTATAACCTTCCTCCTTGGATGTGCATGAAGCGGAAGTTCATTATGATTCCAGTTCTCATCCAAGGCCCTAAGCAACCCGGCAACGACATTGATGTGTACCTAAGGCCATTAGTTGAAGAACTTTTATAGCTGTGGAATGGAAACGGTGTACGTACGTGGGATGAGCACATACAGGAGGAATTTAACCTTAAGGCGTTGCTGTTCGTGACCATCAACGATTGGCCCGCTCTCAGTAACCTTTCGGGACAGACAAACAAAGGATACCACGCATGCACGCACTGTTTAGATGACACTGAAAGTATATACCTGGACAAATGCAGGAAGAATGTGTACCTGGGCCATCGTCAATTTCTTCCGACCAACCATCAATGTCGAAAGAAAGTCAAGCATTTCAAAGGCGAGGCAGATCACCGGAAGAAGCCCGCCATGCGTACCGGTGATCACGTACTTGCTATGGTCAATGATTTACACGTAATCTTTGGAAAGGGTCCCGGTGGAGTAGCTGTTCCGAATGACGCTGAGGGACACGCACCCATGTGGAAGAAGAAATCTATATTTTGGGACCTACCCTACTGGAAAGACCTAGAGGTCCGCTCTTCAATCTACGTGATGCATGTGACGAAGAACCTTTGCGTGAACCTGCTAGGCTTCTTGGGCGTGTATGGGAAGACAAAAGATACACCTGAGGCACGGGAGGACCTGCAACGTTTGCACGAAAAAGATGGCATGCCTCCGAAGCAGTATAAAGGTCCTGCCAGCTACGCTCTTACAAAAGAAGAGAAAGAAATCTTCTTTGAATGCCTGCTCAGTATGAAGGTCACGACTGGCTTCTCGTCGAATATAAAGGGAATAATAAATATGCCAGAGAAAAAGTTTCAGAATCTGAAGTCTCATGACTGCCACGTGATTATGACGCAACTGCTTCCGGTTGCATTGAGGGGGCTTCTACCGGAAAACGTCCGATTAGCCATTGTGAAGCTATGTGCATTCCTCAATGCAATCTCTCAGAAGGTGATCGATCCAAAAATCGTACCAAGGCTAAGGAGTGATGTGGCGCAATGTCTTGTTAGTTTCGAGCTGGTGTTCCCACCATCCTTCTTCAATATCATGACGCACGTCCTAGTTCATCTAGTCAACGAGATTGTCATCCTGGGGCCCGTATTTCTACACAATATGTTCCCCTTTGAGAGGTTCATGGGAGTCCTAAAGAAATATGTCCGTAACCGCGCTAGGCCAGAAGGAATCATCTCCATGGGCCATCAAACAGAGGATGTTATCGGGTTTTGTGTTGACTTCATTCCTGGCCCTAAGAAGATAGGTCTCCCTAAATCGCGGTATGAGGGGAGACTGACTGGAAAAGGCACTCTTGGAAGTGACTCAATAATATGCAGGGACGGATATTCTTGGTCTCAAGCACACTACACAGTTCTACAGAACTCTACCTTTGTGACCCCGTATGTCGATGAACACAAGAATAGTCTGCGCTCCAAACACCCAGAGCAGTGTGACGACTGGATTACATGTGAACACATCAGGACTTTCAGCAGTTGGTTGGAAACACGTCTCAGAGGTGACAACACTGTTTGTGATGAGTTGTACTTGTTGTCCAGGGGACCATCTTTGACTGTATTGACTTACAAAGGATACGAGATAAATGGGAATACATTTTACACGATCTCCCAAGATCAAAAGAGCACCAACCAAAACAGCGGTGTCCGCTTTGATGCAGTAACCGAGAGCGGAAAGGACACATATTATGGTTACATAGTGGACATATGGGAACTTGACTACGGACCTGATTTTAAGGTCCCTTTGTTTAAGTGCAAATGGGTTAATCTGTCAGGCGGCGGGGTATAGGTAGACCCACAGTACGGAATGACAATAGTGGATCTGAAAAATCTTGGGTACACTGACGAACCGTTCGTCCTAGCCAATGATGTGGCACAGGTTATCTATGTGAAGGACATGTCTACCAAACCGAGAAAAAGAAAAGATAAGGAAGCGAATACATCATACGATGAGCCAAAGCGCCACATAGTTCTTTCAGGAAAAAGGGACATCCTGGGAGTGGACGGCAAGACAGACATGTCTGAATATTATGAAAAGTTTCATGAAATTCCTCCCTTCAATGTCAAGGCTGACCCAAGCATCCTGATAAATGATGAAGATTATCCATGGTTACGGCGCAATAAGCAAATGACACAAGCGAAGAAAAAGTGAAGACTTTCTCCCGCAACTATTATGATGATACCATGCCAACTTTGTAACACACGAGTATGCTATGCCAACTTTTTCAGAGTTCATTTGAAAACTATGAATTTAGGTCGAATTTTCTCTATAGGTGCATCTATGTTCATTTTTTAGTAAAGTTAATCACAAACTTGTGATTCACACAAGTTTCAAAGAATTCAAATTTTAACTATTCAAATTTGAAAACTAATGGCACTAACAAAAAGTTTATAATTTTTCTAAAACTAATGGCACTAACAGAAAGTTTATAATTTTTGGAGTTCATTTGGAATTCATTTGAAATGCTTTTCAATTTCAGGGTCTTATAGCTCAAAAAAATCAGTAAATGCATGAAAAATAACAAATGAAGTCAGAAAGGGTTGAAAATTGATGATGTGGCTTTGAATGGTGCATTTTGAACACAGAAAAAATATGGAGTTCAAATAAGTTCAAGAAAATGAAATCCCTTTGTAACAGATGATCTTTCGTCCGAAACCCTGATACTTCGAAAGAGATTGTCCGTTTTGTACACGAAGTGCATCCAGTTTTTGCCGTAACCATCTCAACTTTGTTGCACATGCTATGTGGGTGAAATGATGATACCATGCCAACTTTCAACCTTTTCGGAGTTCATTTGAAATGCTTTTCAATTTCAGGGTCTTATAGCTCAAAAAAATCAGTAAATGCATGAAAAATAACAAATGAAGTCAGAAAGGGTTAAAAATTGATGATGTGGCTTTGAATGGTGCATTTTCAACACACACAAAATATGGAGTTCAAATAAGTTCAAGAAAATGAAATCCCTTTTGTAACAGATGATCTTTCGTCCGAAACCCTGATACTTGGAAAGAGATTGTCCGTTTTGTACACGAAGTGCATCCAGTTTTTGCCGTAACCATCTCAACTTTGTTGCACATGCTATGTGGGTGAAATGATTATACCATGCCAACTTTCAACCTTTTCGGAGTTCATTTGAAATGCTTTTCAATTTCAGGGTCTTATAGCTCAAAAAAATCAGTAAATGCATGAAAAATAACAAATGAAGTCAGAAAGGGTTGAAAATTGATGATGTGGCTTTGAATGGTGCATTTTCAACACACACAAAATATGGAGTTCAAATAAGTTCAAGAAAATGAAATCCCTTTGTAACAGATGATCTTTCGTCCGAAACCCTGATACTTCGAAAGAGATTGTCCGTTTTGTACACGAAGTGCATCCAGTTTTTGACGTAACCATCTCAACTTTGTTGCACATGGTATGTGGGTGAAATGATGATACCATGCCAACTTTGAACCTTTTCGGAGTTCATTTGAAATGCTTTTCAATTTCAGGGTCTTATAGCTCAAAAAAGCAAAAGGAATCAACTAAAAAGTTTTTATAAACCTCTAGTATTTTTGAAACTAAACTTATATAAAATTTATGCAACTTAAATTCAGAAAGTATTTTTTGTTCAACACATTAATAGCAAAAAGAATTTAATAGCAAAAAATAACAAAATTTGTTTTTGATTAAAACAGATATTAAAAATAACCTAAAATTACCAAATAGAGTATAATGATAAAACACTGTAATATTAAGTAGCAGGAAAAAGAATCACTCAAAAATCTAACTTCATAGTAAAGTTATTCATAAACTAGTGATTCACATACATTTTAAAACTATAAGTATTTAGTACAAATAAAAAAATAAAAAGCAAAAAATAAAACAAAACAAGAAAACAAAAAAATTCAAATTTTAAAACTAATGGCACTAACAGAAAGTTTATAATTTTTGTGACCTAAAAGCAAAAAGAAATCACTAAAAAACTATAAGTATTTAATATAAATAAAAAAAGCAAAAAAGAAAACAAAAAATCAAATTTTAAAACTAATGGCACTAACAGAAAGTTTATAATTTTTGTGACCTAAAAGCAAAAAGAAATCACTAAAAAACTATAAGTATTTAATATAAATAAAAAAAGCAAAAAAGAAAACAAAAAATCAAATTTTAAAACTAATGGCACTAACAGAAAGTTTATAATTTTTGTGACCTAAAAGCAAAAAGAAATCACTAAAAAACTATAAGTATTTAGTACAAATAAAAAAATAAAAAGCAAAAAAGAAAACAAAAGAAGAAAACAAAAAATGCCACCTACTAGGCCTCCACGGCCTGAATACGACTAGAAACCCTTCCATGGGCCAGGATTCAGGCCCGCAGAAGGCCCAACAGGCCCAACAGGCATAGGAGTGCACAGATTAGGCCCGTAAGCCTGCAATAGAGAGGAGCTCGAGAGGGATGTGGCAGCAAGGCTTATAAACCACTCCAAGCCCCTCTCAACTAGCGAAGTGGGACTAAACTTACGACCGCACCACGCCAGCACAGGGCGTTTGGTCCCGGTTGGTAGCACCAACCGGGACTAAAGGGGTGCATTGGTACCGGTTCGTAACACCAACCGGGACGAATGCCCCCCTTTAGTCCCGGTTGGTGCGACTAACCGGGACCAAACGCCTCTGCTTCCCGCCCTTTGGGCTACCGAAAAGAGGCCTTTGGTCCCGGTTGGTAGCACCAACCGGGACCATAGGTGCGCATTCATCCCGGTTCGTGCGACGAACTGGGACCATAGGTCCGCCTATATAAGCCCACACTTGCGAAAATTTCGCCAACTGCTCCATTCCCCATCGCTGACGCCGCCAGGCTGCTCGTCCTCCTCGTCGCCGTCGCCGCGCCCTGCCCCATCCCCGCGTGCTTGCCGTCGCCGCGCCCTGCTCCGTCACCGTCGCCGCGCCCTGTCGCTGTCGTCGTCGTCGCGCCCTCCTGCCCGTCACCGGCCGCCCTGCCCCGAGCCCGCTGCCGTCCGCCCTGCCCCGAGCCCCGCCTCCTCGTCCCCGTCGCCGTGTGCCGCCCCGAGCCCGCCGCCGTCCCCGTCGCCGTGTGCCACCCTGAGCCCGTCGTCCCCGTCACTGAGTGCCGCCCCGCGCACGCCGCCCCCGTCGCCGGCATCCCCGAGCCCGCCATCCTCCTTCCCGTCGCTGGCCTCCTCTCCCCGTCGCTGCCCGCCCCCAGTGAGCTCCCCCCTTTCCCATCCCCGTCACCGACGACACCACCCATTGCCGCCGCTGCTCTCTGTTTATACGTTCATAGATTTTTTTTCATGTATGTATGAATGTCGATATGTATGTACGTATGGATATGGCTATATATGCATGTATTTTCTCTGTGTATATATGTTCATATATGCAAAAGTTACATTTTTAGAAAATCATCTATATATGTTCATATATGCAAAAGTTCTATATGAATGTGGCTATATGTATGTTCATGGAAAATAATTTTGCTCGATGATCTTTTTGTTCACGATGTTCATATAAATTTTTTCATGTATGTATGAATGTCGATATGAATTGTACCTATGATGTTTTTTATTCATAGATGAATATGTATGTGGCTATGTATGTGTATGTGGCTATGTGAATATGCAAAGAAGAGGAGATGAAGAAGATGATATATTTTCTTATTCGTGGGTGTGTCGAGAGGGTCGTTGATAACTTTAGTGCATTTTAGGTTATTTTCATTTTAGGTCATTTTAGGTCGTGGGTGTGTCGAGAGGGCGGCCGAGGGGTCGAGGGTCGTCGAAGATGAGAGGGGGGATGATAGATTATGATGAGGGGGGAGGGGGGACGTCGGACATTCATGAGAGAGGCAGGGAAGAAGGGGAAGACGAGGGAGAAGAAGAGGAGAGGAAGTCTTCTCCTCTATTCTTTCTCCTCCTCTATTCTTTCTTCTCTTCTTTTTTCTTCTTCTTCCTATATGTATTAGTTTTTTTTATTTAGGTTGTTAATTAGTAGATATTAATTCTGTTCATATATGTATGGATGCATGTGATATGTATGTATGTATGTATCGGGTATGTCGTTGTCGATATACCCCCTACCCGATAACTTCGACATGAGGGGGTCGAGAGGGGGTCTAGGGTCGCCGAGGGGTCGAGGGTCATCGAACATGAGAGGAAGAAGAGGATAAAAAAAGAAGAGGAATTCTTCTCCTCTATTCTTTCTTCTCCTCTTTTTTTCTTCTTCCTCTTCTTTTTTTATCCTTGAAGCATTGTCGAGGCCACCTCAAACCCTAGAGAAGCAGCGTCGAGGCCACCCCAAACCCTAGAGAAGCAGCGTCGAAGCCACTAATTAATATTAGTTCTACGTTTGCCACTAATATATCCATCTATCATGTTTGAATAATAATTGCCATGTTGTCAATATTTGTAGAAACTATGGACACCGCCCGAGATGAAGTACAAGAAGAGTTGTTGGGGGGCATAATCGCACGAGGAAGTGATGCCGTCTGCTCGTTGTTTCTCAATGACACCGATGGTCTGGAAGCAGCTGGCTATGATTATGATGGCTCCGGTGACCTAATGCTGGTGCAAGAAGGAGACCATGAGGACGGCTCCGGTGACCCAATGCCGGTGCAAGAAGGAGACCGTGATGACGTCTCCGGTGACCGAACCGAGTCCGGCCAGGTATATATATTAGTTAAGCTTCTGCTGACTAGCTAATTGATGCATTCATTGTTTTGGTATGTACACATATTAATTAAGTCTTTGTTCTTTTTTCTAGCCCTCCGGATCGAGCACAACTTCGGTAAAGAGACGAGGCCCGAAGAAAAATTTGAGCTCGGATGAACAGTTTGAGATCATAGAAATCGCGCCCGACGGCCAACCGATTGAACCCCTCCGGACAAAGAGCGCATTTGTTGCTCAGTGCGGGGTTTTGGTTAGGGATAAGATCCCGATCAGCATCCAGCAATGGTGAAAGCCGGCTACAGAAGACCCTGAGGTGTCTTATGTCAATGATATGCAGAAAAATGATCTTTGGACTGAGCTGAAGTCAAATTTCACCCTACCGCCAGAGGATGATCCAGAGAAGCCAGTTAAAGAGAAATTAATTAAGTCTTTTGCTCTTAAGAGGATGGCAGAACTATTCAGGAGGTGGAAGAAAGAGCTGAATAAGTTTGTCGAAAATAAAGAGACACCAGAATTCAAGGGCAGATATGAGAAGATCAGAGATCACTGGCCCGCATTTGTGGCCCACAAGACATCGGAAAAGAGTAAGAAGATGTCGGCGACAAACAAGCAAAATGCTACGAAGAAGAAGCATCACCATCGCACGGGGTCAGGTGGCTACCTCGTAGCCCGGCCTAAGTGGGCCAAGACTGAGAATGATCTGGTTGATAAAGAGATCGAACCAGAGACAATTAACTGGCTAGACCGTTGCCGGACTTGGTTCTTCGGGGCTGGCGGAACCTTGGACCCTGTAACAGGGAAGTGCATTTGGACGAACGATCAAATGGACATACCAGTCAGGAAGCTTCAGCAGTATATCGAAGCAGCGCAGCAAGGGACGTTCTTTCCAGACAGAGAGAACGACGAGCTCACAATGGCCCTTGGGAATCCTGAGCACCCTGGACGGACACGAGGCACGCCAGGCTCCATTCCGTGGAAGGTTAGGTTTCCGGACGCAGGCGGTTACAAATCCTAGGAGAGGAGGAAAAAATTGCAGCAGACCCAAATGCAGGCGGTGCAAGCAAGGGTACAAGTGATAGAGGAACGAGAAGCAAATCGCAGCAAACGTACTGCCAAATCTTCCCCTGAAGCTACCCCGCCATCTCAGCGGAGAAGCAGCATGGCTTCCACCGAGCTGCTTCAGCCAGAGCATACCTTGATGGCTCCTGCCAGCTATCCCGTGGATGCTATCACGGAGTCTCAAAATTGCCACCTTATGACGCAATGGATGAATTTGAAGGTCAAGGCGGCTGTTGGCTCTGTTTATCCTACTGAACCCGGCGTAACTTTTCACTGCCGGCCGATTCCAGAAGGATATGCTAGGGTGATGGTGGATGAAATAACGGAGGGATTTGAGGACCTCCAGCTTGACCACCCTACCGGTGAAGGGGAGACTAGGCTGGGGTCTGCTCTGAAGACTCCATGCCTATGACGGAAGGAGCTCATCAACCTTCCGAACTGGACGCCTCCACCTCCTCCTCCTCCTCCGGCAAGTCAGGGCACTCCGCCTCCTCCACCGCCTCCTCCTCCGGCAAGTCAGGGCACTCCGCCTCCTCCACCGCCTCCTCCTCCGGCGAGTCAGGGCACTCCGCCTCCTCCACCGCCTCCTCCTCCGGCGAGTGATGATCAGGGCACTGGACCGGCTCCTTCCCCGGCGCGTGGCGGCACTCTGCCTCCTTCTCCGCCTGCGCCGACGCGCCCGAGCAGCCATCCTCCTCCTTCTCCGCCTCGTCAGCAAGGGCGGAAGAGACCTGCCGCCGCTCTGGATGCTCCGGCGCGTCGTAGTCCTTCTCCTCCGCCTCATAAGCAAGTAAAGAAGACAACCGCTCCGTCTACTCTGCCGGCTTCTAGCAGTACAGCCAGAGGCGGGAGGAAATACAGATTTGGTCCTTCTCTGAAGTCTCCAGAGAAGTTACCATACAAGAGGACCCCGGAGGAGAACGCCGAGATCGCACGAGAAGAAGTGAGGAATTACTTTGAAGGGGTGAAAGCAAAGAAACATCCACCTCCGGAGGAGAAGGTAGATCTGGTGAAAGTGTAGCGCACTCTGGCTGCCCTGACAAAACCACCCAAGTCTCCGCTGAAAGGAAACTATGAGCGCATTATTTGAAAGGAATTTGCCAAAGCGGAGCGGTCGGGAAGTACTGTTAGTGATCAAAGGCTGAAAGAACGACGAGCTGGGAAACAAATTTCCCAGCTCGGCGAACAAACGAAGCAATCGTGCCCCCCGCTCAAGGTGCCTAGCGACAACGTCGCTAATGATCCGAGGATGGTGCCCGGTTATAGCAATCTTGGCGATTACCTGCCCGACGATGTACATTATGATTTCATGGAGGTGCATATACAAAGATATGAGTACGGGAAGCCTCTCGTCAAAGATGAAAGATCTCTATCAACGATGATGCGAAGATTGCATGATTGGTACTTGAAAATCTGCAGAGACTCTGGGGGGAGGAGTACTTTGTATGTGAAAGTTAAAAAGGAGCATGACCTCGTTGGAATTGAACTGTTGCATGTTCCATTTGAGGAGTTCTTTCAATTTTTCAATCAATTGGCCCTCGATAAAACAACGGTCACCTGCTACTGTCTGTAAGTAGTACTACTTCTGTCATTAAGTCTCTCTATATAGCTCAGCTCTTTCATTGCATGTATTTATAATCATTCTCACTATATTATGAAGATTGAAGATCGCCGAATTGAAGAAAAGACAAGTCGGTGATATTGGGTTCATTAACACATATCTCATAGATGCAACTCAGGTTAAATTTCATGCCGCAGATACCGAGGCCAACTTGCTACGATCGTTGGTAATAAATGAAAACAAAGATATAATACTCTTTCCTTACAACTTCAAGTGAGTGTTACTGTCTTGTGCGTATTCGGTTTCCCTTATATATTAGTCAAGGTTATAGTAATGTAATTGATGAGTTATGCATGCGTGTGCAGTTACCACTATATTCTCCTAGAGATTAAGCTTGAGCAAGGACTAGTAACCGTCTTAGACTCAAAACGAAAAGATCCCCAGGACTATGCGGACATGACTCAAATGCTCGAGAAGTAAGTTAAATCGATCATTATCCACCATATCAGCAACTTTGTTCATTTCCTGATATATCAAGTAATTGTTTTCTTTGTCTGGCAGGGTTTGGAAAAAATTCTCCAAAAAAGCTCCAGGACTCCCGAAGAAGCTGCAATTTAGACACCCTAAAGTAAGTACTATAGTAGCATGTTCCGCGCATCTCCTATTGATTCAAGCGCTAGTTTCATCAATACCATTTGGCATTCTTGCTTATCAGTTTGATTGAACTCTATTTCTTGTAAAGTGGTTGTGGCAGGAACAAGGGAATGATTTCTATGGATACTACGTTTGCGAGTCCATCCGCCACACGACCTGTGAGCGGGGCTACACTGACGAACAATATGAATTACGTAAATAACAACATTCACAATTTTATTTTATTACCATCATTTGTGTTGAGTTTCATTCATTCATATATATATGTATTGACCCCCTTCTTCAAATTAGATGTTTCGGAAGCGGGATGAACTCCTAGCACCAGCTCGCATGCGAGAAATTCAAGAGGAATTGGCGGCATTCTTTCTTGACCACGTGATCGCTGAAGATGGAGAATACTATGTGGACCATGAGTCCGTATGATTATATTTGTAAGAGATAATTATTGTATATATGTAGCCGGTAGTGTCGGATAGATATACGAGAACTTGTTGTTTGACCAATCTCTCGGAGAAGGAGAGGTGGTCGATATCACTTCTCTCTGTATGCATATATGTTCATGACGATCTTATGTTTCCTTCGTTTAGCTAGCTAGCGTGTCTAGTCCTCTCTATACGTATGTATAGTACGTAGCGTCGACCAAGCACGGACATAAGAGAGGACACTTCTCTCTATTAATTATAGCTAGCTAACACAATATATGAAACACCTAAATTAACCCCCCAAAACCCCCCAACCCCCCCCCCCCTTTCAAAAAAAAACAAAAAACCCAGCCACAGAAATGCTGACACGTGGATGCCTATTGGTCCCGGTTGGTGCCACCAACCGGGACCAAAGGGTCTCCTGCCTGGGCTCCGCGCACAGGCCACGTGGAGGCCCATCTGTCCCGGTTCTGGATTGAACCGGGACTAAAGGGACAGGGCATTAGTACCGACCCTTTAGTCCCGGTTCAGGAACCAGGACAAAAGACCCTTACGAACCGGGACAACAGGCCCTTTTCTACCAGTGAAAATAAAAGAAGACTACCCCTAATGCAAAAGATCCCCGATCGCCCCAACTGGGCTCCACTACTGATCAATTGGAAATAGAACAACATAACGAACACGATCCTCATCTAGCTCCTCCTTGAGCTTGGTTGCGTCACCTGCACGGTATCATCGGCACCTGCAACTGGTTTTGGAAGTAACATGTGAGTCATGGGGACTCAGCAATCTCACACCCTCGCGATCAAGACAATTTAAGCTTATGGGTAGGGAAAAGGTATGAGGTGGAGCTGCAGCAAGCACTAGCATATATGGTGGCTAACATACGCAAATGAGAGCGAGAAGAGAAGGCAAAGCACGGTCGTGAACTAGAAGTGGTCAAGAAATGATCCTGAAACTACTTACGTTCAGGCATAACTCCAATACCATGTTTGCTTCCCGGACCCCGCCGAGAAGAGACCATCACGGCTACACACGCAGTTGATGCATTTTAATTAAGTTAAGTGTCAAGTTCTCTACAACCGGACATTGACAAATTCCCATCTCCCCATAACCGCGGGCACGGCTTTCGAAAGTTCAAAACCCTGCAGGGGTGTCCCAACTTAGCCCATCACAAGCTCTCACGATCAACGAAGGATATTCCTTCTCCCAGGAAGACCCGATCAGACTCGGAATCCTAGTTACAAGACATTTCGACAATGGTAAAACAAGACCAGCAAAGCCACCCAGATGTGCCGACAAATCCCGATAGGAGCTGCACATATCTCATTCTCAGGGCACACCGGATGAGCAAGACGTCGGGTTGGCATAAACCCTGGTTGCCCAGGGGGCGCCGGACATCGCTCAGGTTGGACCAACACTTAGAGAAGCACTGGCCCGGGGGGGTAAAATAAAGATGACCCTTGGGTTGGCCGACCCAAGGGAAAAAAGGCTAGGTGGCAAATGGTAAAACCAAGGTTGGGCCTTGCTGGAGGAGTTTTATTCAAGGCAAACTGTCAAGGGGTTCCCATTATAACCCAACCGCGTAAGGAACGCAAAATCAAGGAACATAACACCGGTATGACGGAAACTAGGGCGGCAAGAGTGGAACAAAACACCAGGCATAAGGCCGATCCTTCCACCCTTTGCCAAGTATATATATATGCATTAATTAAATAAGAGATATTGTGATATCCCAACAAAAAAATCATGTTCCAACAAGGAACAAACTCCAATCTTCACCTGCAACTAGCAACGCTATAAGAGGGGCTGAGCAAAGCGGTAACATAGCCAAACAATGGTTTGCTAGGACAAGGTGGGTTAGAGGCTCATGGCAATATGGGAGGCATGATATAACAAGTGGTAGGTATAGCAGCATAGGCATAGAAATCGAGCGAGCAACTAGCAAGCAAAGATATAAGTGATTTCGAGGGTATGGTCATCTTGCCTGCAAAGATCCCCGAGAAGACGAAGGCTTGATCCTCGAAAGCATACTCAACGGGTACCTCGAACACGAACTCGTCTCTCGGCTCTACCCAAAGCGAGAACACAAGCAAAGGGGACAACCATCAACCACGGTGCAATGCGCAAGCAACATGATGCAAAACATGGCGTGACATGCGGGATGTGATATGCAATGCATATGCGTGCTCCGGAAGGAAAAGATTGAAGCAGGCCTCTACTTGGCAAACCAAGAGTGTCGCTGGAAAGATGAGTTGATTTCGGTCGAAATAGATATAAAGATCACCGGAATCGGATGCACGGTTTGCAAATGGCAAGCAAAACAATAATGGCACAAAGCTGCGATTAACAGCATGAGGCCATATAAATGCATCAAGAACAACAAGCTACTGCACTCAAACATTGCAAGAAAGCACATGGCAGTGATCCACTCAAGATGCTTGACAAAAGATGAACACTGAGCTACGGCTAATTCACACAATAGCAGGTTCAAACAAGCATGGCAAAAATGCAAAAGATAACAACATCTCAGACTTAGTGAAAATAACATGTCAGGAATTTAACATCAGGAAGCAATGTTTAGATCAAGATAACTACATGCTACAGGAACATATCATGTCAAGGCAAGGCATGGCATGAAGCTACTCAAAGCATACAACAAAAGTCCCTTACTGACCATAAGCCAAAAGGGATTAGAAAATACAATGGCAACCATGTGAACATAGCAAGTTTCGTTAACAGATTCAGACTTAGTAGAAAACTGGAACATGGCAAAACAGATTCACGTAGGCATGTTTATGAGCTCGATGCACTCACCACAAGGCATGGCATGACAAACTAAGCATACACCCAGCAAGTAGACATGGCAAGAACAACCTCATAGTATGCAAGGATAAACTACAACAACCTCGGCAAAATTGCTTAACATGTAAACAATCTGCCAGGAACATTTTATAGCAAAAGTAGAGCAAGATTGAGTCATGCTAGGGCGCTCCATAAATGCAAACAAATACATGGATGGATAGATGATAACAATATCTCAAAATGATCCTTACTGAACATGCTCAAAAGAGGCATGGATCACTCTATAGCAACAAGAATACATGGCATAAAAATATTATCAGGGAAAAGACAGAAGATTTCTAAGTCCCTGAAATCAGTAACATCACGGGAGCTACTTTGCATGCTTGTGCTAGTCACGACAAAGATCACAAAAATACATGGCATACACCCCTGTAAATATGGCATGGCATACTTCAAAACACATGTAGGGCTCAAGTTCATAGGAGGCACACATTAATCATGGCAAAAATGACAAAAGTCCAAATCCTGATAAGAATCGGAAACTAACATTACATAGCCCTCTTGCAATAGCATTTAGGGCATCAAGATGAGCTCAAATGAACATGGTGCAATGGAATGAAATGAAGTACACATCAAGACGAACAATTTGATATGATACACGCCCAAAACGTAGCTACGGATTCAAAGTTATGATGCGATGAATATAGCATGAAAAAATGCAGATCTGTGTACTTCGTCGAAATTATACCCTCGCAAAAAGTCAACCCGGGATGGAGAGATCCGGGACGGGGTAGATCCGGTTCAGGACGGTGGCGTTTCGATCGGGGGACGGGTGGATCTCATCCCACCCGTCCGGATCTGGCCGGGGCGGCGACCGAAGACGAGCACCGACGGGATGGAGGCGTGGATGGCGGCAGCGGTGTCCGGCGGCTCGCCGGAGCGAGGCGACGCCGGCGAGCGGCGCAACAGCGAGGAGGCGGCGGGCGGCTCGGCAACGGGGCGCGGCGCGACGCGGTGCGGTGAGCAGTGGAGGCGGCGACCGGACGGGCGCGGGACGCCGGCGGGGAACAGCGGAGGCGGCAGCCGGCAAGCACCTGGCGGCGGCGCGTGCCTCGGGTGGCGCGCAGGCGTGGCATCGACGGGATGGGCCCCGCGGGCCCGATCCGGGCGCGGCGGGCCTGGCACGGAGGGGGGGAGAGAGACGCCGGCGGCGGGGGGGCGGCTCCTGGTTGGTGGAGAGCGGCGGTGGGGTGACGTGGCGCCTTCTGGTTGGTCGGAGTGAGGTGTCCGGCAGACATGTCCGGCGCAGTTGGACATGTCTGGCGGCGCGAGGAGGAAGACGCTAGGGTTTGACCGCGAAATTTCGGGGAGAGCCACATATTTATAGATAGAGGGAGCTAGGAGTGTCCAAATTGAGCACGGGTTTCGGCCACACGATCGTGATCGAACGACCGAGATGATGGAGGGGGTTTAGGTGGGTTTGGGGCCACTTTGGAGGGGTGTTGGGCTGCAACACGCACGAGGCCTTTACGGTCCCACGGTTAACCGTTGGAGTATCAAATGAAGTCCAAATGGCACGAAACTTGACAGGCGGTCTACCGGTAGTATACCCAGGCCGCTTAGCAAATCTCGGTCCAATCCGAGAACGTTTAACACCCGCACATGAAAAGAGGCAAAAGGGGACACCATAGGACATAGGAGTGCCGGAATGCAAAACGGACAACGGGGAAAATGCTCGGATGCATGCGACGAACACGTATGCAAATGCGATGCACATGATGACATGATATGATATGCATGACACACAAACAAATGAAAAGGCAACAACAATGAATAACTGGAAGACACCTGGCACATCGGTCTCAGGGCGTTACATATTACACCTATATAAATAAAGAATGAGTTCACAACAGTACCAAAAGTGGTGATTTATTTTCTTATACTAACGGAGCTTATGAGATTTTCTATTGAGTTTTGTGTTGTGAAGTTTTCAAGATTTGGGTAAGGATTTGATGGACTATGGAATAAGGAGTGGCAAGATCCTAAGCTTGGGTATGCCCAAGGCACCCCCAAGGTAATATTCAACGACAACCAAGATCCTAAGCTTGGGGATGCCCCGGAAGGCATCCCCTCTTTCGTATTCGTCTATCGATAGATTTACTTGAGGTTATATTTTTATTCACCACATGATATGTGTTTTTCTGGGAGCGTCTTGTATGATTTGAGTCTTTGCTTTTTAGTTTGCCACAATCATCCTTGCTATACACACCTTTTGAGAGAGAGAGACGCATGAATCATGATTTATTAGAATACTCTTTGCGCTTCACTTATATATTTTGAGCTAGGCAATTTTGCGCTAGTGCTTTACTTATATCTTTTTAGAGCACGGAAGTGGTTTTATTTTATAGAAATTTATGAACTCTCGTGCTTCACTTATATTATTTTGAGATTCTCTAAACAGCACGGTAATTTGCTTTGGTTATAAATTTAGTCCTAATATGATAGGCATCCAAGAGGGATATAATAAAAACTTTCATATAAAGTGCATTGAATACTATGAGAAGTTTGATTCCTTATGATTGTTTTGAGATATGAAGATGTTGATATTAGATTCAGCCTAGTAAGTAATTGTGAATTTGAGAAATACTTGTATTAAAGTTTGTGATTCCCGTAGCATGCACGTATGGTGAACCGTTATGTGTTGAAGTCGGAGCATGATTTATTTATTGGTTGTCATCCTTATGAGTGGCGGTCGAGGATGAGCGATGGTCTTTTCCTACTAATCTATCCCCCTAGGAGCATGCATATAGTACTTTGTTTCGGTAACTAATAGATTTTTGCAATAAGTATGTGAGTTCTTTATGACTAATGTTGAGTCCATGAATTATATGCACTCTCACCCTTCCACCATTGCTAGCCTCTCCTGTGCCGCGCAACTTTCGCCGGTACCATAAGCCCACCATATAACTTCCTAAAAACAGCCACGATACCTACCTATTATGGCATTTCCATAGCCACTCTGAGATATATTGCCATGCAACTTTCCACCATTCTGTTTATTATGACACGCTCCATCATTGCCATATTACCTTGCATGATCATGTAGTTGACATCGTATTTATGGCAAAGCCACCATTCATAATTCTTTCATACATGTCACTCTTGATTCATTGCACATCCCGGTACACCGCCGGAGGCATTCACATAGAGTCATATTTTTTCTAAGTATCGAGTTGTAATTCTTGAGTTGTAAGTAAATAAAAGTGTGATGATCTTCATTATTAGAGTATAGTCCTGGACTATGATTCCCCCACAAGTCAGGATGAGACTCTGGACGAATAAAAAAAGAGGCCAAAAAAATGAGGGAAGGCCTAAATAAAATAATAATAATAATAATAATAATAAATGAGAGAAAAGAGAGAAGGGGCAATGCTACTATCCTTTTACCACACTTGTGCTTCAAAGTAGCACCAGGATCTTCATGATAGAGAGTCTCCTATATTGTCACTTTCATATACTAGTGGGAATTTTTCATTATAGAACTTGGCTTGTATATTCCAGTGATGGGCTTCCTCACAATGCCCTTGGTCTTCATGAGCAAGCAAGTTGGATGCACACCCACTTAGTTTCTTTTTGAGCTTTCATAAACTTATATCTCTAGTGCATCCGTTGCATGGCAATCCCTACTCACTCACATTGATATCTATTGATGGGCATCTCCATAACCCGTTAGTATGCCTAGTTGATGTGATAATATCTCCTTCTTTTTGTCTTCTCCACAACCACCGTCTATTCCACCTATAGTGTTATGTCCATGGCTCATGCTCATGTATTGCGTGAAAGTTGAAAAAGTTTGAGAACATCAAAAGTATGAAACAATTTCTTGGCTTGTCATTGGGGTTGTGCATGATTTAAATTTTTTGTGTGATGAAGATGGAGTATAGCCAGACTATATGATTTTGTAGGGATAAGATTTCTTTGGCCATGTTATTTTGAGAAGACATAATTATCTCGTTAGTATGCTTGAAGTATTATTATTTTTATGTCAATATTAAACTATTGTTTTGAATCATACGGATCTGAACATTCAAGCCACAATAGAGAAAATTACATGGATAAATATGTTAGGTAGCATTCCACATCAAAAATCTGTTTTTATCATTTACCTACTCGAGGACGAGCAGGAATTAAGCTTGGGTATGCTTGATATGTCTCCAATGTATCTATAATTTTTTATTGTTCCATGCTATTATATTATCTGTTTTGGATGTTTTATATGCGTTATTATGTTATTTATTATTATTATTTTTGGGACTAACCTATTAACCTAGAGCCTAGTGCTAGTTCCTGTTTTTCCCTTGTTTTAGAGTTACATAGAAAAACAACATCAAACAGAGTCCAAACGGAATGAAAGTTTCGCAATGATTTTTCTTGGACCAGAAGACATCCAGAGGACTTGGAATACACGTCAGGAAAGCCACGGGGCAGCCACAAGGACGGAGGGCGCGCCTAGGGGGTAGGGTGCGCCCCCACCATTATGGGCCCCTCGTGATTCGACCGACCTATTTCTTCTGCCTATATATTCTCAAATATTCCCAAACCAAACAGGAGAGCCACAAAAAGACTTTTCCACCGCCGCAACCTTCTGTACCCGTGAGATCCCATCTAGGGGCCTTTTCCAGCATCCTGCCGGAGGGGGATTCGAACACGGAGGGCTTCTACATCAACACCATTGCCTCTCCGATGAAGCGTGAGTAGTTTACCACAGACCTATGGGTCCATAGCTAGTAGCTAGATGGCTTCTTCTCTCTCTTTGATTCTCAATACCATGTTCTCCTCGATGTTCTTGGAGATCTATTCGATGTAATACTCTTTTGCGGTGTGTTTGCCGAGATCCAATGAATTATGGATATATGGTCATCTTATTTATGAATATTATTTGAATCTTCTCTGAATTCTTATATGCATGATTTGATATCTTTGCATGTCTCTTCGAACTATCGATTTGGTTTGGCAAACTAGATTGGTTTTTCTTGCAATAGGAGAAGTGCTTAGCTTTGGGTTCAATCTTGCGGTGCTTGGTCCTACTGACAGAAGGGGAACCGACACGTATCGTATTGTTGCCATCGAGGATAACAAGATGGGGTTTTCATCATATTGCTTGAGTTTATCCCGCTACATCATGTCATCTTACTTAATGTGGTACTCTGTTATTCGTGAACTTAATACTCTAGATGCAGGCAAGAGTCGGTCGATGTGTGGAATAATAGTAGTAGATGCAGGCAGGAGTCGGTCTACTTGATACGGACGTGATGCCTATATTCATGACCATTGCTTAGATATTGTCATAACTTTGCACTTTTCTATCAATTGCTCGACAGTAATTTGTTCACCCACCATAATATTTTACATCTTGAGAGAAGCCTCTAGTGAAACCTATGGCCCCTAGGTATATTTTCCATCATATAATATTCTACTTTCCATCATATAAGTTTCCGATCTACAATTTTAGTTTCCCATTCATTTCCTTTGCAATATTTTACTTTCCGTTCCATAAACCAAAAATACCAAAAATAGTACTTTACCGTTTATCCATCTCTATCAGATCTCACTTTACAAATAACCGTGAAGGGATTGACAACCCCTTTATCGCGTTGGGTGCAACTTGGTGTTTGTTTGTGCAGGTATTCAGTGACTTGAGCGTTGTCTCCTACTAGATTGATACCTTGGTTCTCAAAACTGAGGGAAATACTTACTATACTTGGCTGCATCACCCTTTCCTCTTCAAGGGAAAAACCAACGGAAGCTCAAGAAGTGGCACATGCTATTACTAAAACTGAAGCAATTATCTATAATCTAGTTGCACCTGCTGCTTATATTAAAAAAAACTTTCGCTGTTAGGATCAAAGAACATGCTAAAGCTACAACTGTGGTTCATAAGAGAAATGTTAAAGTACCTAAAACTTGTGAACAAATTAAAGTGGAGCCTAATATTGCAATAGTCAAAGATTTTTTGGTTGATAATTTTGATGGACATGCCATTTATCTATAATCTAGTTGCACCTACTTCTTATATTAAAAAAACTTTCCCTATTAGGATCAAGGAACATGCTAAAGCTACAACTGAGGTTCATAAGAGCAATGTTAAAGTACCTAAACCCTGTGAACAAATTAAAGTGGAGCCTAATATTGCAATAGTCAAAGTTTTTTTGGTTGATAATTTTGATGGACATGTCATTTATTTCTATGAGGAAGTAACCAGGATTGCTATGCAAGTTAATAATAAACAAGATAAATTAGATAAGAGCAAACATATAGTTGGCATGCCTGCTATTTTTGTTAAGATAGGAGATCATTGTTATCATGGTTTATGTGATATGGGTGCTAGCGTAAGTTTTATTCCATTTTCTCTTCATCAAGAAGTTATGCATGATACTGCACAGTTGAGATAGAAGATATTAATGTTACTATTAAGCTTGTAAATAGAGATACTATTTCACCACTTGGGATTGTTAGAGATTTTGAAGTCTTGTGTGGTAAGATTAAATATCCTACAGATTTCTTAATTCTTGGATCACCACAAGATGATTTTATCCCATTATATTTGGTAGAACTTTCTTGAATATTGTTACTGCTGAAATTGATTGTGTTAGAGAGAAGGTCAGTGTTAAGTTTGGTGATGTGTCTCATGAATTTAAATTCTCCAAGTTAAGTAGACAACCTCATAATAAAGAATTGCCTAGCAAAGATGAAATCATTGGTATTTCTTCTATTTTTGTGCCTCCTACTTATCCATTGGAACAATATCTGGTAGACCGTGAAAATGATAAGCATATGAAGGAAAGAAATGAGATATTCTTTAAACAAGCACATATTCTTAAGCACAAATTTCCTGTTGAAACTTTGGGAGATCCACTCTCACCAAATGTGACGCCCGGATAACTAAGCTACAATGATCTCATGCTAATGATGCCATGTCATCATGATTACTATGCTAACTGTCACCTATTTCAAATCAACTCCAAAAATCCAATATAAATTGCAAGTGAGAAAACATTTCTTCAAATTGAAAAATAAAATTGTTGTGTGCGTTGAAAATATTCACTAAATAATTAAAATATAGGAAACAACATTAAATGGATTTTTAAATTGCCCCTAGGAATTTTTATCGGATCTGGGAGATTAAATAAACACATTTTAATTCAAATAAAATTTTGAATAGTCCCAATTGGCCTCAAACCTTTACTGTACAGCCCTGTAAGATAGCCTAGTGTTTATGTGCTAAGTCTCACAATTAACAAAAATCATCTGACAGCAAAAAGTAAATGCAAAACATTGGAGAAACTACAAAACAATAAATAAAATTAAAAAAAGAAAGATGCCTAACTACTATTGTGGAGTGGGCTATATTTGCACAGTGCACTTGGCCCATCATGAATAGTACCCAACCCAACCCAACATCCCCCTGCCTTCTTCCTCCATGTGGTGACTAAAGTCGGGTCGGCTCGTAGAGTACCCGCGAGTGATTCATGGATTGGGTCTGAAAGGACGTTTGTCCCGATGGCCCTCTGAGTGGATCTTTGTGGCGGAGCGACAAGGTAGGTTGAGACCACCTAGGAGAGAGGTGGGCCTGGCCCTGGTCGGCGTTCGCGGTTAATTCAATTAACACGCTTAACAAGATCTTGGTATTTGATCTGAGTCTGGCCACTGGCCTATACGCACTAACCAACTACGTGGGAACAGTTATGGGCACTCAACGTCATGGTATCAACCGAAGCCTTCTTGACGTCAGCGACTGAGCGGCGCGCGCCGGATTGGACTGGAACGCCTGCTCTTGTATTAAGGAGGCTGGGTCTGCTTCCGACCGCCCACGCAACATGCAGGTGTGCAATGGGCGATGGGCCCAGACCCCTACGCCATAGGATTTAGACCGGCATGCTGACCTCTCTGTTGTGCCTAGGTGGGGCTGCGACGTGTTGATCTTCCGAGGCCGGGCATGACCCAGGAAAGTGTGTCTGGCCAAAGGGGATTGAGCGTGTTGGGAAATGTGGTGCACCCATGCAGGGAAGTTTATCTATTCGAATAGCCGTGTCCCTCGGTAAAAGGATGACCCGGAGTTGTACCTTGACCTTATGACAACTAGAACCGATACCTAATAAAATACACCCTTCCAAGTGCTAGATACAACCCGGTGATCGCTCTCTCACGGGGCGACGAGGGGAGGATCGCCGGGTAGGGTTATGCTATACGATGCTACTTGGTGAACTTACCATCTACTCTCTTCTATATGCTTCAATATGGAGGCTGCCAGAAGCGTAGTCTTCGATAGGACTAGCTTTCCCCCTCTTATTCTGGCATTCTGCAGTTCAGTCCACAGATACTACCCATTTCATTGATACCAATGCATATGTAGTGTAGATCCTTGATTACGAGTACTTTGGACGAGTACTCATGGTTGCTTTGCTATTTCTCTTTCCCCCTTTCCCAGTTATTGCGATCATATTCTGGAGTCTAGGAGCCAGAGGATGTCGAGGATGATTCTACATGGAGTTCGGCTTCGAGGAGTAGTTAGGAGGTCCCAGGCAGGAGAACTTGCCTTTTCGATCGTTGCTACTTTTGTGCTAGCCTTCTTAAGGAAAACTTGTTTAACATATGTCTGTACTCAGATATTATTGCTTCCGCTGACTCTTGTGTATTTGAGCTTATGTATTCAAGCCCTCGAGGCCCCTGGCTTGTAATATAAAGCTCGTATTATTTTAATTTGTGTCTAAAGTTGTGTTGTAATATCTTCCTGTGAGTCCTTGATCTTGTACACATTTGCGTGTATGATTAGTGTACGGTCAAATCGAGGTCGTTACAAGTTGGCATCAGAGACGACTGCCTGTAGGAATCCCCCTTCCACACTTTAGCCGAAGTTGAGTCTAGTCGATGAAAACTGTTTTACTAACATGGCTGTGCGGCCCATGGGCTCACATCGCCATTGGGTGGTATTAGGATCTTTTACTCCTCGATCTTTACTCCGGGACTCTGAACTATCTTCTATTCGGGTTAAATGAATTTTGCTAAATCTAACATTAGGATCTCATGGTCACTTTCACCCGGAGAGCACCTCATTACCGCTGATTGTTTGCTGCACCAGAAGATTTTGAGGATACTCTATGATGCTCTCTCGAGACTTTGTGCCATCGCTTTTGCAATTCCCTATCACCGATATATCCCTATGGATAAATACATACACTCGTCGTCCATACCTTCATTCCAAGATGCTCTTGTTATTACTAGATGCCACGGAATATTTTCTAATATCTCGAGAATCCTTTGTGCCTACTACTAGCTCTTTTCAGCGTGAATACACCTGCAAATAATTCCTCATACTTATCAAGGATTTGTTCATCCCTAGTTGATCATGTGTTTCACAAAATTCTTTGAAATGCTATTCGGTCTTTCGAAAATCCTCAGCAGCTTATCGCTCTTGAAATTCTTGCTTGCTTGCATTATGGTTAATCCCATAAGTATAGTAATCTTATTGGCATCCTTTGTCACTATCATTTTGAGGTCATTGATTCAATAAGTTGCGAATGCTCGCAATCCTCAACCAGATCCTAGAATTCATCCTTCCGCCTCAGACGTCATTTTAAACATGAGATGGATCTCGACCAATCAAATTGCCATCGATTTTACCCCTAAGGCTATTCAACTTATCCATCCCTGATCAGAGCATTGCTTCTGATCCCTTGTATTGGAATTCATAATTCCTTTGCATTTGCGCTTTGAGTTAGTTGGTTGTTTCTATAATCTGATCTCCTTGCACTCTCTCTTCCTTTGGTTGAGTACCGATGTTCACATCAGATCCCTGGTGGACCACCAGACCCTTTGTCGGATTTTAGCTGACAGTGTCCTTCAAATTCAATAACCTTGTGAGCCTTTCCATGGGTATATAATGCCTTTGGTAAATTGTATCCTCTACTTTGTGAACCATGCTCTACTTTCGAGCTTGTATAATTTACTCCAAAGTTTGTGGTATATGTTCCTAAGATGCCCTGATGGGTTGAACCTACGCCTTCCCTAATCCGTGTGAACCCGAAAGATTTCACGGGTCATACTTATCTAGTATTGCACTAGGTAAAAACTTTCAACAACTAATGTCATTTTCAAAATGCGAGAGGTGAATGGAAGGTTATGCATTGAAGAAGTGGGAGTCGACCTTGAACCTTTGTGTTCATTCCCATGGACATGATGTAGATCCTATCATGGAAATTTCTTGTAATAATAACTATTTCCTTGAAATAATATCCTTGGGTATCGGTGAATTTATTCTTTGCAATCGTGTTTCCGACCATATGTTCTTCTCTGATCCCATTTCACGGGAAAGTTTAAGCACTTGTCTTCAGTGGATCAATACACCAGTCCAACCTTTACTTTGATCTACCCGTCGAGTATTACACCCTAGTATCTCGAGAATATCATGGAACTGGATAACTTTTTATGGGATCCTCATCAACTATTATTTCTCACCGAATCCAATTTTTCCTGCATTCTGGGTTGTCGTCAACCGAGAACACCGAATAGTGAATCGAGTCCGCACTCCGATTCAATAACTCTCAAGTAATTTTCATTGCTTACGAGTTTAATAACCCTTCAAGTCATTCCTAGCCTGATCGGCTATATCATTATCGTGCTAATTTTATCTGTGCTACCTGGTTCTTAATCCCGGAGCACAACTTTTGACGATGAGCTAAGCTTACGTCGATTTTCCCTATCTTGTCATTTCACCTCGAAAAACAAGCTTGATTCTGAGTTGGTGTCGTATCCGTGGATCCAATAATCTTTCGCTGCATCAGTCCTTTTGCTGGATGCAATCATTGTTTGATTGCTTCTTCGTGGAGCCTCTCGACAAATTTTTCGTGATCATCGTCAACACTTGACTCCTTCCAGGATATTAATCGAGTTCATGATGATAAGTGCCATCTTCGTCCCTTAGTAATTTGAGTTACCACTGACAACATCCTTACCTTCATATCATGACAAACTTGTTCATGATACGGATGCAACTTGCTATCCAGCTTGTATCATGATCTACCTTGAAGTAATATTGTCTGTTATGTCAAGGGTGTTGTGAGAGTTTCACCATCTCTTAAGGATTCTTGATACAGGGATGCTTCTCACCATCACCATTCTTTTCTTGGTCCCCGTGTTCCAACCGGAATACCGGCAATTGAACTGAGGTGTGAATTGAAAACTTCTAGAAACCCTATTGCTTTGAAGTTAATGGTCAACATTTCATTATTAGACCATTGGTTATCGAATCACCATTCTAACATTGATCATGCTACCTAAGCCCTTATTTCGGGTGCACCTTTCAACAAATGTTTAATTGTGTATGTTTTCCTCGAGCATACCTCATTATATCATTTGATCTGACAAATGTTATCTCCTTGTTCACCTACTTGTGGAGATCCAACTTTTGGAAATCTCAATGAATTGTCGCTGAGTTCATCAGCCACCTCCTCATCCTCTCCTTGGTTTAATGATGAACTCATGATTCATAATTTTCTTCCATAGTTCATCTCCCGAGAATCTTGCAACGCCATCTCGTCAAACTGTGTTGCACCCCTTCCATCTCAGGCATCATGAGTCTAAGGTATCCTGACACCAATCAGATTTGAATCTCGGTTAGATATGATGGTTGGAACATATTTCCAAGTGTTATAACACTGGTCTTTATAGCACTCGGTAAGGTGATGTCATGCCTAGCACACCTGGCCGGAGAACCTATTGTTATAGTTTCCTATTTAGCAAGGTTAACCATTCTTCCATGAGGAAATCGTAAGACTTATTCTATATGTTGTTCCTGATGAATCCTTTGTGTATCCAAGTTCGATCCTTGCATGAAAATCTTGTCAATGCTATCTCGAAACATGTCTGTGGTACTCCGATTTTCAACAAGAACATTTGAAGCCCAATGCTAAATGTTTCTTGCTTAATTATCCAAACACCATTGTATGGGTAATGTCATGAAATTTCTCTCCCCTTACCTAAAGGGTTTTCTACTTTCTATCCTGTCATGGATATCATGTTCTGCTTGTCCTTGGGAAGGATATACCCCTGAAATATGTGTTTAAACACATTTTCCTTTCCATTGTTTTGTTTAACCTGATAATCACATTTTCCTTTCCATTGGTTTGTTTGACCTTTCTTGTGATCTATATAATCTAAGCAGTAATAATTCACTGCTTATGTAAACACCTCAGTGTACAACTCTATCAGTGAGACCCTGTTTCTACTGTTGATGACTTTTCGGTAACCGCCGATGGACGAGAACCTTGCCTATTGGTCCGCCTCGTTCAACGAGTAGAAAAATGGTTCTCTTCGTCCCCGCCCTTGGTACCGATGTTGTTGCCGACATAACCGACAGACTATCCTCTGACATGCCTTGCTTACATGATCATGCAAGATGTCACCGCCCTTACTGCTTTTAACCCACATGGTGGGCCCATAACCCACAAGTCCCAGGATCGAAACCTGACTCTCCTATATACCGCCCTGTTCCCAAAGATATTCCTCGCGCGTGGCCTTGTATGTAATTCATGAGCCACCTTCCGAGAGATCATCAATTCTGGTATCAGACACAATACTTATTCCATTGCTTTGAACCTCTTTCACACCCTGTTTCAGGAATCGAACGATTGCCTGCCCACTCGAAACTTCCCAAGATACCTCCTTACTTTGCTCTCGATATTTCTTAAGTTTCAATTCGAGAGTTACTTTCGCCACCTTGATGTTATCGACCAGATAGTCGACCTTGCAGAGGTCTGTTCTTCCAGAATGCCCACCCTTTATTCTTTTGTAAGTACGATGGACTTCCCGAAGAAAGGATGCCGACTTCATCATGATGACCTGAAGCAGAGAAATGAAGACATCAATGTATTGGATCGGCCTCTTCGAGAAGAGAAAGCCAGAATGAGAAGACCCGCTAGATTCGTTACCAAATCCCCCTTTTTTCACTACCTCTTAAATCTCGGGACGAGATTTCTTGTAGTGGAGAAGAATTGTGATGCCCGGATAATTAAGCTACAATGATCTCATGCTAATGATGCCATGTCATCATGATTACTATGCTAACTGCCACCTATTTCAAATCAACTCTAAAAATCCAATATAAATTGCAAGTGAGAAAACATTTCTTCAAACTAAAAAATAACAATGTTGTATGGGTTGAAAATATTCACTAAATAATTAACATATAGGAAACAACATTAAATGGATTTTTAAATTGCCCCTAGGAATGTTTAGCGGATCTACAAGATTAAATAAACACATTTTAATTCAAATATAAATTTGAATGGTCATCCCTGTAAGATAGCCTACTATTTATGTGCTAAGTCTCACAATTAACAAAAATCATCCGACAGCAAAAAGTAAATGCAAAACATTGGAGAAACTACAAAACAGTAAATAAAATTAAAAAAAGAAAGATGCCTAACTACTACCGTGGAGTGGGCTATATTTGCACAGTGCACTTGGCCCATCGTGAATAGTACCCAACCCAGCCCAACATCCCCCTGCCTTCTTCCTCCCTGTTCATCGAGACGCGATGGCAGCGCCCACGTCGTCCATGGGCGGGGATGACCACGTGCCCACCATCGAGCACACCCCGGCGAACTACAAAGCCCCCCGGTCTTGTGGACAAACCCTAGCAACTCGGTTGTTCCCTTCCCCTTCTTGTTTTCCTCTTCCACGGGCAAGGCCGAACCGTCGCCGCCTTTGTCGACCACGCCCACGCGGCCACCGAGCCCCCTTCGCCTCGCCGACGTGTCCACAAGCTTCGCCATCGCCCTCCTCGTCTTCTGGTGCCACCCGTTGAAGTTAGGCGCCTCTGCTTCTAACGGATCGGGATCATCTTCAACCTCCGGTCGCCGATGTTCTTCCTCGATTTGGGCATCCCCTCCGATTTAGGCCGTATATCACCGCTAGATGCCGCGCCCACGCTTGCTAGACGTTCGCGTCCCGCGGGCCTTCCTGACGCGCACCCCGCGCCAGCCACACCCTGCTAACGCGCCATGCCCGCGACCGCGCCCTGCTCCCCTCGCCCGCAAGCCCCCGCGCGCTTCCTCCCTGCCTCTGCCCGCTGCTACTCGCTAGCTGCTGCTGTTGTGCAACTGTGCTGCTTTCTCTGCTGCTGCCGAAGCTGCATTACTGCTGCCGCTGCACTTTGCTGCTATTTGCGTGCTGCTGCTACCGGTACTGCTGCTGCTTGCCGCCCTGCTCGCCATGCGGCGGCCGCCGCCACGCGCCACCGCTACCATCTCGCGCGCTCGCCGGCGCCGCAGACGGTGCTCCGCCCGACTGCAACCACTCACAGCCGCAACCGCCTGCCTCCGCCCATCCGCTCCGCTCGCCCGCTGCACCCCACTCCTCGCCGCCCCGCACACCGTCGCCTGGCCGCGCGCCCGTCTCCGACTACCGGCGTGGCTGCTGTCCTGCCGCGCCTGCCCGCAGCCACTGCTGCTGGCCATGGCCGCCGGAGCCTTCGGCTCCTGTGCGTGCCCAGCCGGCTCTTCCCCCTTCTGTTGACTTAGTGGGGATAGCCACGTTTAGCAATAAACATCCCTGCTAATTCCCCTTTTGTATCAATGGCAGTTGGGGCCCACTGTTATTTTTTAAAGCTAAATTGGTGTCAAAATTTCAGAGAGAATGACATGCGGGTCCCACATGCACTGCTCATCTTTTGACCAAGTCAACAGTCAATGCTGGGTCAGCAGTTGATTGGGTCCACTGGACCCACCAGACAGCCTCTCTGTGCTCACTACTGGGTACAAATGTGGGTACAGTTAACTTTTGCTATTTTAATAAAATCAGTAATTTCAGAAAATGCAATGAACTTCAATAATTAATAGAAAATAATCCGTAGCTCAGATAAAAATACTTTGTACATGAAAGTTGCTTAGAACAACGAGACGAATCCCGTTTGTCAGCTACAAGTCCCTAGCATAGCGACCATGCAACTTTCCCCCTCCGGTTCATTTGACAGAAAATGCGAAACACCGGGGATACTTTCCCGGATGTTTCCTCCTTTCGTCGGTATCACCTCCTTCTACATTAGGTCACACCAGGCACTGTTACTTGTCATGTCATGCATCAATATGCATCTGTTTGCATTGTATTGATTGTTTCTTCCCCCTCTTCTCTCTGGTAGACTACGAGACTGACTCCGCTGCTGGTGCCCCGATGGACTACGTTGTTGACGACCTCTCCTTGCCAGAGCAACCAGGCAATCCCCCACCCCTTGATCACCATATATCGCCTATTCTTCTCTCTACTGCTTACATTAGTGTAGTGTAGCATGTTCTTTCCGTTAATCCTATCCTGATGCATAGCCTGTCTTTGCTACTACTGTTGTTACCTTTACCTGCAATCCTAAATGCTTAGTATAGGATGCTAGTATTCCATCAGTGGCCCTACATTATTGTCCGTCTGCCATGCTATACTAACGGGCCGTGATCACTCGGGAGGGGATCACGGGTATATACTTATATACATAATATATGATACCTGTGGTGAGTAAAGTCGGGTCGGCTCGTAGAGTACCCGTGAGTAATTCACGGATTGGGTCCGAAAGGACGTTTGTCCGATGGCCCTCTGAGTGGATCATTGTGGCGGAGCCACATGGTAGGTTGAGACCACCTAGGAGAGAGGTGGGCCTAGCCCTGGTCTGCGTTCGCGGTTAATTCAGTTAACACGCTTAATGAGATCTTGGTATTTGATTTGAGTCTGGCCACTGGCCTATACGCACTAACCAACTACACGGGAACAGTTATGGGCACTTGACATCGTGGTATTAGCCGAAGCCTTCTTGATGTCGGCGACTGAGCGGCGCACGCCGGATTGGACTGGAATGCCTGCTCTTGTATTAGGGAGGCTAGGTCTGCTTCCGGCCGCCACCCAACATGCAGGTGTGCAATGGGTGATGGGCCCAGACCCCTGCGCCATAGGATTTAGACCGGTGTGATGACCTCTCTGTTGTGCCTAGGTGGAGCTGCGACGTGCTGAACTTCCGAGGCCGGGCATGACCCAGGAAAGTGTGTCCGGCCAAAGGGGATCGAGCATGTTGGGAAATGTGGTGCACCCCTGCAGGGAAGTTCATCTATTCGAATAGTCGTGTCCCTCGGTAAAAGGACGACCCGGAGTTGTACCTTGACCTTATGACAACTAGATCCGGATACCTAATAAAATACACCCTTCCAAGTGCCATATACAACCTGGTTATCGCTCTCTCACAGGGCGACGAGGGGGAGGATCGCCGGGTAGGGTTATGCTATACTATGCTACTTGGTGAACTTACCATCTACTCTCTTCTATATGCTTCAAGATGGAGGCTGCCAGAAGCGTAGTCTTCGATAGGACTAGCTATCCCCCTCTTATTTTGGCATTCTGCAGTTCAGTCCACAGATACTACCCATTTCATTGATACCAATGCATATGTAGTGTAGATCCTTGCTTGCGAGTACTTTGGGTGAGTACCCACGGTTGCTTTGCTATTTTGTTTTCCCCCTTTCCCGGTTATTGCGATCATATGATGGAGTCCAGGAGCCATAGGATCCCAAGGATGATTCTACGTGGAGTTCAGCTTCGAGGAGTGGTTAGGAGATCCTAGGTAGGAGGCCTTGCCTTTTCGATCGTTGCTACTTTTGTGCTAGCCTTCTTAAGGCAAACTTTTTTAACTTATGTCTGTACTCAGATATTATTGCTTCCGCTGACTCTTGTATATTCGAGCTTATGTATTCAAGCCCTCGAGGCCCCTGGCTTGTAATATAAAGCTTGTATTATTTTAATTTGTGTCTAAAGTTGTGTTGTGATATCTTCCAGTGAGTCCTTGATCTTGATCGTAAACATTTGCGAGTATGATTAGTGTACGGTCAAATCGAGGGCATCACACCTAAGAGTGATCATGTGTTTGAATTAAAGAAACTTCCTGATACATTTGAAATATGCTTATCTTCATGAAAATAAGATATATCATGTTATTATCAATGATAAGCTTTCAGTGCACGAAGAAGAAAAATTACTTGAAACTTTGAGGAAGCACCGCGCTGCAATTGGATATGCTCTCGATGATCTTAAGGGCATTAGTCCCACTTTATGTTAACACAAGATTAATATGGAGGCTGAGGCTAAACCAGTCGCCGATCATCAACTCTGCTTGATTCCCAAAATGAGGGATGTCATAAGAGCTAAAATATTGAAGATTGTGGAAGCATGTATTATTTATCCCATAGCTTATAGTAGATGGGTAAGTCTTATTCATTGTGTCCCTAAGAAAGGAGGCATTAATGTTGTTCCTAATGATAAAAATGAACTTATCCCACAAAGAATTGTAACTGGTTATAGGGTGGTAATTGATTTCAGGAAATTAAATAAAGCTACTAGAAAAGATCATTACCCTTTGCCTTACATTGATCAAATGCTAGAAAGATTGTCTAAGCACACACACTTTTGATTTCTAGATTGCTATTCTGGTTTTTCTAAAATACCTGTATCACAAGAAGATCATGAGAAAACTACCTTTACTTGTTCTTTTGGAACTTATGCTTATAGACGCATGCCTTTTCACTACTGGAATCAGCTTCTTTGCCGTCCGCCATGGCAGACGGCAAAGACATATATCAAGGACGGCAAACATATTTGTCATCCGCCAGCAGACGGCAAACTGTCCATCTGAACACGTGCCAGGAAAGGCCTTCTTTGCCATCCGCTTCTTAGAAACGGACGACAAAGGATTGTGTCGTCCACCATCCGAGGCCGGTAGACGGCAAAGATAATGGATGGCAGTGGGGTGGGGTGAGGCCGTTAGGGGGTTAACGGCGCTCTTTGCCATGACGGCGAAGGTTCAAAGATGTTTGACGTCCGCTGACAGACGGCAAAGAGCTCAGCTAGGCAGCACTGGGAAGCTGCCACATGGCCAGCTATGTCGTCTGCCAGCGGACGGCAAAGTGATCCGAATCTTTGTCGTCTGCTGGCAGATGACAAAGTGACCAAATAGGCAACCAGTGTTCTCAGTTTCTACAGGTAGCTGCCACGTGTCCTCTTTGCCATTTGCTAGCAGACGATAAAGAGGCTATATATCCCCTGTTTTTATTTGAATACATTTAATTTCACAAGAATTCACACACAGATATACATATTTTGTTCACATGCATAGCAGACATATGATATATCCAACGCATAGCTCCATCCATGACAACATACATATATACATAAGAAACATAGTTCCATCCATACATATTACAGTAACATCACAATGTTCATCCAACACGTTGTTCCATGCATCCATATAACAAGTTCCACATTTTTCATCGATACAAAAAAAAGGATAGGGAAACAAGCACTCCATCCATGCAAGCTTCCATATAGTGAATTAAATCTGCAAAATGGGAAACAAGAAAGTTAGAAGAAGATGACTAGAATCAGAAGAAGAAGAAGAAGAAGAAAATGAAGAAGAAGAAGAAGTAAGCATACTTAGGTAAAATGGAGCTAACCTAGCTAATTATGCCATTTTTCAGTGAACTAAGCATATTATGCCATTTTTGATATAACTTGGAGCTAACTTCATTTTAGAGAAGAAGAAGAAAACTAGAAGAAGAAGAAGATCTTCTTCTTTTCTTCCTATTCCTTCTTTTCTTCCTCTTCCTGGATTTTCTTCATCTTATTATGTCATTTGTGGACTAAATAGGCTAAATTGTGTCATAAATGGACTAAATAGGCTAAATAAGAAGAAAAATGCCATTTTTGAGCTTACATAGCTAATTATGCCATTTTTGACCTAACTAAGCATATTATTCCATTTTTGATATAACTTAGAGCTAACTTCATTTTGGAGAAGAAGAAGAAGAAGAAAACTAGAAGAAGAAGAAGAAGAAGAAGAAGACTAGAAGAAGAAGAAGACTAGAAGAAGAAGAATACCGTTATCACGGTGGTGTAGGAATGGTCGGGGCTGCGCCAGTGGCAGACGGAGGTGAAGGACCGGTCGGGCTTCCGGCATTGGCAGAAGGAGTGGTCGATGCTTGTCGGGAGCCATGCTGCACCAAAGATCATTTCCAATAATGTCTCGTTAGCAAGTTCGCAAACTAAAATGTGAATAGTAGTAACTAACGACCATTCAAATCAAACTCACCGTGGTCGCCGGAGCAATCTGGGGCATCGGCGGAGGGGCCTAACTGTTTTTCTCGCACATGGTCTGCACATTTGGTTCTCATGAGTTAGTCATATTAGATAGTAATGCGAACATTGCGTGCATGATTGGGCTTATATGCATGAGAAACGTACCATGATGAGCTCATATAGGGCCCGGTTAGCGAGGTCGTTCCGGTTCCTCTCCCCCTCCAACAACTTAGCCGTCCTCTCCTCCATCTCCCTCTCCACCGCCTCCCTTTTTTCCTCCTCCAAAAGCGCCTGGGTCTTCAATCTCTCTTTGTCAACCACTGCCTGCAACACACCACTCCTCGTTAGCATTGTAATCATCGACTCACGCACACACAATGTAATGGAGGAAAGGTGACAGAGTGCGTATAACTAACCGCCATGGCGAGCTCCGCGGGCCGTGCACGAGGCGTTATCTCAAGATTAGAGCTACTCAGGTGCTTCTTAATCTGTGGGAGAGTCCTAGGACAACGTATCAGTCCATCACCAATGGCTTGAGAGCCATGGGACCTCCCGCCACTAGATATCATCACCAGCTCTGTATCAAAAGGATCCTGGCTCGGGCTAAAGTCCTTCCCTTTCCTCGCCTTCCCCTCGTCTTTGTACTGCACAAGCCTGTGCTGGGAGGAGATGTTGGTGAAGCTCTCTAGATGATCTAGGTCAGACTCCGTGAATGGCTTGGCCTTCTTGTATGGGGCCATATGGGCCATGCCATAGAGGTCGAACAGACTTGGCACAAGCTTCTTGTGGTGGTGCGCCTGATAGAGAGGAACAAAATATTAGTTATGCCATTTTTAACTAACTAAAGCATATTAAGTCATTTTATAGAGCTATCTAAGGTCATTATGTCATTTTAGAGCTAAATATGTCATGAATGAACTAGCTAAGATTAGTTTAGGTCGTTATTGAGCTATCGAAGGTAGTTATGCCATTTTTTTTAACTAACTAAAGCATATTAAGTCATTTTATAGAGCTATCTAAGGTTATTATGTCATTTTAGAGCTAAATATGTCATAAATGAACTATCCAAGGTAGTTATGCCATTTTTAACTAACTAAGCATATTAATTAAGTCATTTTGGAAGGGATAAATGCTAGCATGAAGAATGAAATTGCATGAATCATGTAGCAAACCACATACCCATTTATCCCCGTACTAAAACAGGTTGGAGCTCCCTTGATGGTGTGGCACACCTTCCATTTGGTCACGCTTATCCTTGGCCCTTTGGTGTTTGACTTTCCATTGGGGAGAGCACCACGCATCCACCAACGCCTCCCAACAATCCATCTTATCCACACACCATCTCAGGGGCACCTAAGTGAGTCAAGAGAAATTTCAACGCTACGCCTACGAATCAAATCAAGAAAACTAAGTTCTAGGCCTTAAGAATAGGTAATTACCTGCATGTACTTCTCCTTACTCAGAAACTTGCCGCGACACTTCTTCTTGCCCTCCTAATACCCTTCGAGGCGTAGTAGTCTCGAACGGCCTGCACCCGAGCCTCGTGCCTTAAGTTCTGAAGTAGGCGCTTGCACTCGGTTTCAACAACTATACACGCGGCCCCCTGCTCTCCCTCTGAAACCCTGTAAAACGTCTGCAATCAAACAAGACAACACTGATTAGTACAATCACTAGGCCGGTAGTGTTGATTTTTAATTCTGTAAAGGACAAATTACCCAAAACCGACGGAACACAATGTCGGCCACCGTCTCGCACAAGACACCGTCGACCCTCTCCTCCGGCGGGGTCGAGGCAACCCAGTACAGCTCCCAGGTCAGTGCTAGCGGTGGAACCTGACCCTCACCGGGCAACGTGACCCACCCAGGGAAGTGCTGCCGACAAAGCACACCAAGGACCTGGTTGGGCCTGCAGACACCACGAGGGTGTACCCAGCCCCTGTAGTATGACAAGGCCAACGCATTAGATATTAATTTGAAGTAACATGAAGGCAAAAGGTTAAAAAATAATATATGCACTTACTTCAACCCTTTAGGCGCAATCAACCACCTCTGGTCGGGGGTCGTCGGCACGGGCGGGAGCTTTGTACAACCACGCTTGTAGACCTTCTTGCCCTTCTCAACCAGCTCGTCGTCGCTGTAGATATCATCTGATAAGGTGTCCTCGCTACCATCCTCCGGGCCACTAGCCTCCGGTGTCTCATGGGAAGAAGACTGTGGGATCAGAGTCTTCTGGGACGAATACCCCGTGACCGGAGTCTTCTAGGACGATAACCCCGTGACCAGAGTCTTCTAGGACAAAGACTCTAGGACCGGACTCACGTGGGACGAAGGATCAGCGACCTGAGTCTGATGGGGCGAAGGATCAGCGACCGGAGTCCGAGACGGGTCCACGTCAGACGGAGCAGTCCTGTGGTCGGGTGAATCAGCTGAGGGTGGCGGTGAGGAAGGCGTAACAGCCTTCCTACCTCTCCCGCTGTCACGTCCACCTCTACCAGCCTTCTTCGTCCTCCCCCGACCTCTCCCAGTCGAAGAAGAAGCGCCCGCCACAGTTTTCTGCATACTGTCTAGCAGCGGTCTCCGATGGGGCTGGGCTGGAATAATGGAACCACCCCTCCCAGTAGCGCTCGCAGGAGGATCGGGGCGCTCTGGACCCTTGCCCACCATCCTGTCAACACCTGCAATGACAAAAAGTAAACGAAATTAGTACAACATAAAAAATTTGGATACCGGTAATGAACATAATAATATGTATATAATTTAAGTGTATCATAATCATGAGCATAATAAAAATACACCCGATCAACACAAATATATATGATGTTTTTGTATCATCATCATGACCGGGGGCGATCGGGGTGTCAGGGTATTGGGGTGTGGGGGTCGGGGTCGGGGTGTGGTGTCAGGGTGTCGGGGTGTGGTGTCAGGGTGTCGGGGATCGGGGTGGGGGGTCGGGGTGTTGATTGTCGGGGTCTCAGGGTGTCGGGGTGTCGGTGGTCGGGGTCGGGGTCGGGGTGTCGGTGGTCGGGGTGTTAGGTGTGGGGTGTCGATGGTTGGTGGTCGGGGTCGGGGTGTGGTGCCCGGGTCTCGGGGTGTCGGGGTGTCATGTCGGGGTGTCGTGTCGGGGTCGGGGTGTCAGGGTCGGGTCGGGGTGTGGGTCGGGGTGTGGTGTCAGGGTGTCGGGGTTCGGGGGTAAGGGTGGGTGTGGTGTCAGGGTGTCGGTGGTCGGGGTGCCAGGTGTCGGGGTGTCGGTGGTCGGGGTCAGGGTGTTGTGTCAGGGTGTCGGGGTGTCGTGCTGGGGTGTCGTGTCGAGGTCGGGGTGTCAGGGTTGGGTTCGGGGTCGGGGTGTGGGTCGGGGTGTGTTGTCAGGGTGTCGGTAGGTCGGGGGTCGGGGTCGGGGTCGGGGTCGGGGTGTGGTGTCAGGGTGTCGGGGGTCGGGGTGTCGTGCCGGGGTGTCGGGGTCGGGTCGGAGTCTCTTTTTTCCTTTTCTTCTCTTCTTCTTCTTCTTCTTCTTCTTCTTCTTCTTCTTCTTCTTCTCCTCCTCCTCCTCTCCTCTTTCTTCTTCTTCTTCTTCTTCTTCTTCTTCTTCTTCTTCTTCTTCTTCTTCTTCTTCTTCTTCTTCTTCTTTATCCTCCTCCTCCTCCTCCTCCTCCTCCTCCTCTTCTTCTTGTTCTTCTTCTTCTTCTTCCTCTTCTTCTTCTTTTCTTCTTTCTTCTTCTCCCTCCCCCTGTTCCTCCCTCCTCCTCCTTCTACTTCCTCTTCTAAACTAAAACTAATCTAAGATAAGCTAACCTAAAATAAACTAAAACTAAAACTAATCTAAAATAAACTAAACTAAAACAAAAACTAAACTAAAACTATAACTAAAACAGAAACTAAACTAAAAGAAACAAAAAGAAACTAATTAAACAAAAAAAGGGGAGGAGCTCACCTGGTGGAGGGGGAGGCTGGATGGCTGCGGCGGCCGATGGAGGAGGCGTTGACCCGATGGACGGGGAGGCCGAACGACCGCGGCGGAACGGGGCGGGGACGGCCACGGCCACGGAGGGACGGGACGGGGCGGGGATGGCTGCGGCGCGGCTGGCCGACGTGGAAGAGGCGGCGGGGCCGCGGTGGAGGTCGGGGAGCGGTACGGGGCGGCGGGGCGGCCGGCTATGCCGTACGGGGTCGGTGGCAGCGGCACAGGCCTATGTGGGTGGGGGATGGAGACAGAGGGGAGGGGGCGGGGGGGGGGGGGGGGGAGCGACGGGGAAGGGGCGGCGGGGGTGCGTTGGAGGTCGGGGCGCCGCAAGGAGGGGTGCGGGGCGGCCGGCCGGCCGGCCGGCTACGGCAGACGGGGTCGGCAGTGGTGGCGCGGATGTGGGTGGGGAGGAAATGAGATAGTGGAGAGAAGAGACAGAGGACGGACGAGGGACGGCCGTTAACGTACCCGCCTCTTTGCTGTCAGCCAATGGTGGGAAAAGATTCTTTGTCGTCCGCTTGCGGACGGGAAAGAGGTGGGGCCGGTGGGCTTGAGTTGGTTAAACAATAACTAGACCCACGCACATCTTTGCCGTCTGCTAGCGGATGACAAAGATTCTTTGTCGTCAGCCAGCGGACGGCAAAGAATTGGCTGATGGCAAAGACCTTGTTTTCCATCAGCCACATCTTTGTCGTCCGTTTTCGTGTGGCCTATGGCAAAGACCTTCTTTGCCGCCAGCCAGCGGACGGCAAAGAGTTGGTAGACGACAAACAAGCTAATTCCAGTAGTGTTTGGTTTATGTAATGTACCATCTACTTTTCAAAGATGTATGGCTGCTATATTCTCTAATTTCTGTGAGAAAATTGTTGAGGTATTCATGGATGATTTTTCTGTTTACGGAACTTCTTTTCATGATTGCTTAAGCAACCTTGACTAAGTTTTATAGAGATGTGAAGAGACCAATCTCATCTTGAACTGGGAGAAGTGCCACTTTTATGGTGAATGAAGGTATAGTCCTTGGTCATAAAATTTTCGAAAGAGGTATTGAAGTACATAAAGCTAAGGTTGACGCAATTGAGAAAATGCCATGTCCTAAAGATATTAAAGGTATACGAAGTTTCCTTGTTCATGCTGATTTTTATAGAATGTTTATTAAAGAATTTTCTAAAATCTCTAGGCCTCTCACTAATCTCTTAAAGAAGGATGTTCCATTTGTTTTTTATGATGATTGTCTAGAAGCCTTTGAAATACTTAAGAAAGCATTAATAACCGCACATGTTGTTCAACCACTTGATTGGAACTTACCCTTTGAATTTATGTGTGATGCTAGTGATTACACTACTAGTGCTGTTTTGGATCAAAGAGTTGATAAGAAATTAAGTGTTATACATTGTGCTAGTAAGACCTTGGAGAGTTATCAAAGGAATTATGCTACTACTGAGAAATAATTTTTACCATTTGTGTTTGCATGTGATAAATCCAGACCTTATATTGTTGATTCTAAAGTTACTGTTCACACTGATCATGCTGCTATCAAGTATCAATGGAAAAGAAGGATGCTAAACCTAGGTTAAATTAGTTGGGTTCTTTTATTGCAAGAGTTTGATTTGCATATTGTTGATAGAAAAGGAGCTAAAAATCCTGTAGCACATAATTTGTCTAGGATGGAAAGCATTCTTGATGACCCACTGCCTATTGATGATAGTTTTCCTGATGAGCAATTAGTTGTTATAAATGCCTCTACTTCTTGCAATAATCCTTAGTATGCAGACTATGCTAATTTCATTGTTGCTAAATATATATCACCTAGTTACACATACCAAGCAAAGAAAAGTTCTTCTTTGATTTAAGACATTCCTTTTGGGATGATCCACACTTATATAAAGAAGGGGCAGATGGTGTTAGACATTGTGTACGTGAACATGAGTAGGAACAAATCCTAAGTAAGTGTCATTCCGAGGCATACGGAGGGCACCACGCTGGAGACAGAACTGCACATAAGGTATTGCAATATGATTTTTATTGGACTACTCTCTTCAAAGATGCACATAAGTTTGTCCTTTCTTGTGATGAATGTCAAAGAATTGGTAATATTGGTAGACGACAAGAAATGCCTATGAATTATTCACTTCTTATTGAACCATTTGATGTTTGGGGTTTTGATTATATGGGACCTTTTCCTTCCTCTAATGGATACACTCATATCTTAGTTGCTTTTGTTTATGTTACTAAGTGGGTAGACGCTATTCCAACTAGTAGTGCTGATCATAACAGCTCTACTGAAATGCTTAAGGAAGTTATCTTTCCAAGGATTGGAGTCCCTAGATATTTAATGGCTGATGGTGGTTCACATTTTATTCATGGTGCATTCCATAATTTTTTAGCTAAATATGATGTCAACCATATAATTGGATCACCTTATCATCCTCAGTCTAGTGGTCAAGTTGAATTGAGCAATAGATAAATAAAGTTAATTTTGCAAAAGACCGTCAACCGATCTAGAAAGAATTGGTCCAAGAAACTTGATGATGCATTGTGGGCATACAAAACTGCTTATAAAAAAACCTATGGGCATGTCCACATAAAAATGGACCTCTTGAATTGGAACATAAATCTTATTGGGCAATTGAAGAACTCGACTATGATTTCAAACTTGTAAGTGAAAAGACGTTATTTGATATTAGTTCTATAGATGAGTGGAGAACACAAGCATATGAAAGTACCAAGTTATCTGAAGAAAACGTTAAAAGATGGCATGATAAAAGGATTCAGAAACGAGAATTTAATGTTGGTGACCAGATTCTATTGTACAATTCTCGTTTTAGATTCTTTGTAAGAAAACTTCTCTCAAATGGGAAGGACTACACATCATCAAAGAATTTTATCATTCCGGAGCTATCTAGATTAGTAATTCCGAGGCCACAAACCTAAAGTTGGTTAATGGGCAAACAATTAAACATTATATTGCAGGTACTCCTATTAATGTTGAAACCAATATTATTCAAACGATTACACCGGAGGAACATCTAAAGGAAACCTTCCAGAATGCCCTAGAATCCTGAAAAAGGAGTAGGTATGTTATACTGTAAGTAAACCGACTCCATAAATTCCATAAAAGAATACCTTTTGATCATTTCAGAATATATAAAAATAGGAAAATAAGAAATAGCCAAGAAAGTGCACGAGGGGGCCACAAGCTCAGGTGGCGCCCCGTGGGGCGCGCCAACCAGGCTTGTGGGTCCCTCATGGACTTCCCAACTTCGTATTCTTCCCTAAGACTTGTCCTGGAAGGAAAAAATCATTATATATATCCCGATCTCATCCAAAACTTGAAAACTTCAATCACACAAAACTTAACAAAAACCTTCGTCAGATCCATTAGTATAATAAAGCAAATCACCACTTTAAGTACTATTGCAAACCCATTCATATTTTATTATTGCATTATACTTATTGTATTCTAACTTCACCATGGCTTATACCCACTGATAGAATGTATAGACTCATCAAAATAAGCACACAATGCAACGAAAACAGAATCTGTGAAAAATAGAACAGTCTGTAGTAATCTGTACTTTAACCATACTTCTCTAACTTCTGAACTTCTGAAAAATTAGGATGACATAGGAATTTTCATATCAATCATGTGTAAAAAATTCAGAATTTTTCGCCTCTTCAGTGATTTTTAAAAATTCTGCTATTGGACGTAAAAGTTTATGTTTTCTGACAGGATCAAATCAACTATCACCCAAGCCATCCCAAAGGCATTACTTGGCACAAACACTAACTAAAACATACAAAGCATAATCATAACAAAGGCATAATTGTGTAGCTATTGAAAAATAGAAAAGAAACACATTTAAGTGATGCTCACATGAGATAGGCTTTGAGACTTCAATGATGCTCACATGAAAGATAAGAATTGAAGCACAAACAGAGCATCATAATACATGTGACAAACACATTTAAGTCTAACATACTTCCTATGCATAGGCATTTTATAGGAAAAAAATTATCAAGACAAGCAATATCTAGCGTACGCAAAAAAGAAGTAAGAAACAATAACAATCTCAACATGAAGAGAAGTAATTTATTAACACGAAAATTTCTTGAACCATATTTTTCCACTCTCATAATAATTACATGTAGGATCACAATCAAATTCAACAATATAGCTATCATATAAAATTTTCTCTTCATGATCCACATGCATAAAATTCTCATAGTCTTCTAAAATAGCGGGATTAACATCAACTAAAGTCATGACCTCTACAAACCCACTTTTATCAAAAATTTCATAAGATTGAACACTCTCCAAATATGTGGGCTTATTTTTACCTAGAGTTGACACTCTTCTAGACCCACTTTCAATATTATTGCAAACATAATCATCATGAGGCTTAAATAAATTTTCAAGATCATAAGAAGCATTATCACCCCAATCATGGTCATTGCAATAAGTAGTGGACATAAAAAAATTATCATCCCCAAGCTTAGGGTTTTGCATATTATTAGCACAATTAACATAAATATTTTTTTTGAAAACACCAATGCAATCATGCTTTTCATTCAAGGAGCTATCATGAATAACTTCATAAGATTCGTAATTTTCAAGCAAAACTTCATAGAGATAATCAAGTGCACTCAACTCACTAGCAATTGGTTCATCATAATTTGGTCTGTTGAAAAGATTAGCAAGTGGATGAGGATCCATATCAATAGATTTTAAGCAAGCGAAGATGCAAGCAAATAGAAGGTACATGGCAACACAAGCAAAGATAGCAAACAAGCAAAAAGGCGAACGGAAAATATTTTTGGATTTTTGCAAAAAACGTTTTAGAAGTGGGGGATATGAAAACGAGAGGCAAATGGCAAATAAAGTAATTGCAAGGATATGAGAGTTTATGTGTAGGAACCTGATAGATGTTGATGATGTCTCCCTGACAATGGCGCCATAAATTCTTCTTGATTGCTTGTATTTGGTTGGTAATTCCCCGAAGAGGAGAGCCTGATGTAGCATATCAACAGTAAGTATTTCCCTCAGTTATGAAACCAAGGTTATCAATCCAGTAGGAGAACCAAGCAACACTATGTAAACAGCACCTGCACACAAATAACAAATACTTGCAACCTAACGCGTAAGAGGGGTTGTCAATCCCTCCATCATATTAAGATAGATTAAATTGTATGCGATTTGGTAAATAGATCTAACAAAAACACAAAAAAAATGAATAAGGAAAAATTGCAGCAAGGTGTATTTGGATTTAATATGATAGGAAATAGACCCGGGGGCCGTATATTTCACTAGACGCTTCTCTCAAGAAAGTAACATACGATGGGTAAACAAATTACAATTTGGCAATTGATAGAAAAGCGAATAATCATGACGATATCCAAGGCAATTATCATGTATATAGGCATCATGTACCAGATTAGTAGACTGGAACGATTCTGCATCTACTACTCTACTCCACACATCGACTGCTATCCATGATGCATCTAGTGTATTAAGTTCACTAAAAGATGAAGTGATGCAATACGAACGATGACATGATGCATAGAAGATATATTCATGTAGGAATAGACCCCATCTTGTTATCCTCAATTGCAATGATACATGCATGTCATGTCTCTTTCTGTCATTGAGATTGAGCACCGCAAGATCGAACCCATCACAAAGCACCTCTTTTATGGATAGAAAAATCAATCTAGTTGGCCAAACCAAACCAAAATTTTAGGGAAGAAATATGAGGCTATAACAATCATGCATAAAAGATTTCAGCAAAGACTCAAATAACATTCGTGGATAGAACTGATCATAAACTCACGATTCATTGGACCCCAACAAATGCACCGCAAAAAGTCATTACATCGAATAGATCTCCAAGAACGTCAAGGAGAACATTGTATTGAAGATCAAAAAGAGAGAAGAAGCCATCTAGCTACTATCTACGGACCCTTAGGTGTGTGGTAAACTACTCACGCATCATTGGAGGGGCAAAGGATGACAAAGAACTCCTCCGTGATCATTGTCCTCTCCGGCAGAGTGCCGGAAAATGCCTCTAGATTGCATCTTGCGGCAGCTGAAATGATATTTCCTCGACTCCCATAGGGTTTTGGGGATTTTAGTGTATTTATAGAGGTGGATGTCGATGGATAAGCTTCCCGTGGAGCCGGGCTCCACTACCCACCAGGGTGCGCCTGGGGCCTCTAGCTAGCCCTCATGACTAGTGGACCCCACGGGCCTCCTCCTGTGTGCTTCTTTAGCTCCCTGGGTGTCTTCTGGGTAGAAAAAATTCTCCAAAAAGTTTCATGGCATTTGGACTCCGTTTGGTATTGATATTCTGCAATGTAAAAACAAGCAAAAACAATTGGCACTCGACATTATGTCAATAGGTTAGTCCCAAAAAATGATATAAAGTTGCTTGTAATTGAATATAAAACGTCCAAGATTGATACTATAACAACATGAAACAATCAAAAGTATAGATACGTTGGTGACATATCAGCGTCCCCAAGCTTAATTCCTGCTCGTCCTCGAGTAGATAAATGATAAAAACAGATTTTTTTGATGTGAAATGTTGCCTAACATTTTTATCATATATTCTTTTCTTTTGTAGCATGGACATTTGAACTTTTAGATGATTCAAAGCAATAGTCTATAATTGACACGAAGACATCAATACTCAAGCATATCAACAAGCAGCCATGTCTTTCAAAATATCAACACTAAACAAAGCTATCCCTAGCCCATTATGGTCAATCATTGATCCATTCATGAAACAAACTCAAATATTAGCTATATCCAATGCACAAGTATGACAATAGTGTTCCCTAGTTGGTGCTTTATAAGATAAGATGGAGACTCAACAACAATAAAAATTGCATAAAGTAAACAGATAGGCCCTTCACAAAGGGAAGCAGAGATTTGTAGAGGTGCCAGAGCTCAAAGCTTAATTGAGAGATAAAATTGTTTTGAGAGGCATGCTTTTCCTGTCAACGAAAATGACCGAGAATTCCCAATATCTTCTATGCTAGATAAATCATAGGCGGTTCCCAAACATAAAGTAAAGTTTATTCCTTTTTCCACCTTTCTTTCACAATCCATGGCTAGTCGTATCCATGGGTGCCTTCCATACCAACACTTTCAAAGAATTTATTATTGACAACATAAAATATATTTTCTTTTCATTTCGGGACTGGGCATCCCTACTACCTGCCACACTCTCGTGCAATGACAAGTGAATAAACACTCATCTTGAGAATAACATATCTAGCATGGAAAATATTGGCCACCCCCTGCCGCTTCATGAACGGTACGGGCACACAAAAAGGAAATTCATTTTGAAAATTAGAGTTGGCACATAAAAATTTACTTGGAACGACATGGAAATACCGCATATAGGTAGGTATGCTGGAGTCACTTGGCACAACTTTGGGTTTAAGGAGTTGGATGCATAAGCAGTATTCCCGCTTAGTACAAGTGAAGGCTAGCAAATAGATTGAGAAGCGACCAACCAAGAAATGAACACCGAATAATGCACCACAAGTAGGATATAACTTCATTGCATAACTATATTGACTTTCGTGCTTACATAGGGAATCACAAACCTTAACACCAATATTCTTACTGAAGCATAATTACTCACCAACATGACTCACATACTACTATCTTCATATCTAAAAACTATTAGAAGGAATCAAGTTTTAATATCCAATGATCTTCATGACAATTTTTATTATCCCTCTTGAATATCTATCACTTTGGGACCAATTTCATATATTACCATTGCTACTTTTCAAGCTCTCAAATAAATTTAAGTGAAGCACGAGAGTATAAATATTTCTTCAAAAATGTTATCTCTCAAACTAATCTAAGTGAAGCATGAGAGGATATTTCTTCAAAAATGAAACTAACATTGTGCTCAAAAAGATATAAGTGAAGCGCTAGTGCAATCCCATACCTTAAAAATGTTAACTGAAGCACATAGAGCAACTCTAACAAATTATAGCATCATTATGGCTCTCTCAAATAGGTGTGTGCAGCAAGGATGATTGTGACAAACTAAAAAGCGAAACAAGAAACATATAATGCAAGACGCTCCAAGCAAAACTCATGATATGTGACGAATAAAAATATAGCTCCAAGTAAAATTACCGATGGTCGTTAAAAGAAAGTGGGGATGCCTTCCGGGGCATCCCCACGCTTAGTTGCTTGGTACTCCTTGAATATTATCTTGGGTGCCATGGGCATCCCCAATCTTAGGCTCTTTTCATTCCTTATTCCTTCATCTATCATGATCTCACCCAAAACTTAAAAACTTCAATCACCAAAACTAAACTAAACCTTCATGAGATCCGTTAGTTTAATAAAGTAAATCACCACTTAAGTACTGTTGCAAACCCATTCATATTTTATTATTGCATTATAACTATTGTATTCTAACTTTACCATGCCTTATACCCCCGATACAATCCATAGATTCATCAACATAAGCACACAATGCAACGAAAACAGAATCTGTGAAAAACAGAACAGTCTGTAGTAATCTGTCCTTTAACCATACTTCTTTAACGCTGAAACTTCTGAAAAATTAGGACGACATGGGCAATTTGTATATCAATCGTGTGTAAAAAGTTCAGAATTTTTGTTGCCTTAGTGATTGTCGGGGCTCAGGAACGACACCTATGGCATCACAGGGAATCCCTAGTACGGTTGCTGGGGCGCGGGGTTGTAAAATGAGCGGGTTTAGAAGATCAACATGGGCGGGGGGGGGGGGGTTTAGTTTATCCAGGTTCGGGACTACTCCTGTTGGTTTTTGTTTATCTGGTGTTCTTGGACTAGCTACAAAGCGTGCAGGGTCCGAAAAGTCCGAATCCCCTCACAGTATGCCGCAGGCCTCCTTTTATAGTCAAAGGGGCTGCCACAGTGGCACACAGGAGGTGGAAAGTTGTACAGTAGTTGAGTTTATCGCCTGACATCATGGGACAAAACACATTAAATGCGCTACTTAGGTGTCCTCTTGCTTTATGGGCGACGGCAACGAAGCCCGTCCCGTCGTTGCCGCTTCGCCTTGCTCCGACACGCGTCCAGGCCAACGAGGCATGCAGCGCCATGTAGGCTAGCAGGCTGCTGAGCTGGCGTGGTGGCAGGGTCTTCACGAAGATCTGCATGCCACCACGTAGGTGCTTGACTAGTTGGCTTAGGAGCCACGTACTTCCACGTGGGTACCTGCTTAGTTGGTGCGTCGGCCGCAGAGCTAGGGTGGCGACGGGGCGGCAAGGCCTTGCCGCGGTCTTGCTAATCTTCCCGGCAAGGGTCTTGCCGGGGCCTTGTGGGCGCCCTCGGCAAGAGTCTTGCCGGGGCCTCGCGGGTATCTTTGGTAGGAGCCTTGACGGGGTCTTGTGGGCATCCTCGGCAAGGGACCTTATTGTTGTCTTGTTTCTTGGTTCCTATCTAGGCCTCGCAGGCCCTTTGTCTTCTGTCCCGCCAAGTGCGGCCGCAGGCGTGTGGCTGCGATTGCCCGCGCACAAGTAAAGGGGTACAAAAAGGACCCCTAATTTTGTACACTCATAGTGATTTAAAAAAAATTTCTTCTACTGGATGTAAAAGTTTATGTTTTCCAACAGGATCAAATCAACTATCATCCAAGCCATCCTAAAGACATTACTTGGCACAAAAACCAATTGAAACATACAAAGCACAATCATAACAGAGGCATAAGTGTGTATTTATTGAAAAAGAAAAATAAAAATGATAATTATTCTTTTGCCTCATAATACATCTGGCAAACACATTTAAGTCTAACATACTTCCTATGCATAGGCATTTTATAGGAAAGCAAATTACCAAGACAAGTAATATCTAGCATATGCAAGGAAGAAGAAAGTAAGAATAGCAATCTCAACATGAAGAGAGGTAATTTATTAACATGAAAATTTCTACAATCATATTTTCCTCTCTCATAATAATTACATGTAGGATCATAATCAAATTCAACAATAGATATCATATAAAATTTCCTCTTCATGATCCACATGCATAAAATTCGCATAGTCTTCCAAACTAGTGGGATTAACATCAACTAAAGTCACGACCTCTCCAAACCCACTTTTATCAAAAAATTCATAAGATTGAACACTCTCCAAATATGAGGGCTTAATTTTACCTAGAGTTGACACTCTTACAAACCAATTTCAATATTATTGCAAACATAATCATCATGAGGCTTCAATAAATTTTCAAGATCATAAGAAGCATGATCACCCCAATCATGGTCATTGCAATAATTAGCGGACATAACAACATTATCATCCCCAAGCTTAGGGTTTTGCATATTATTAGCACAATTAACATAAATAGAATTTTTTTAAACACCATTGCAATCATGCTTTTCATTCAAGGAGCTATCATGAATCATTTCATAAATTTCTTCTTTCAACACTTCATCACTGAGGGAGTCCTGGACTAAGGGGTCCTCGGGCGCCCGGCCTGTTAGCCATGGGCCGGACTGATGGGCTGTGAAGAGTCGAAGACCGAAGACTACACCCATGTCTGGATGGGACTCTCCTTGGCCTGGAAGGCAAGCTTGGCGATCAAATAAGTAGATTCGTTTCTTTGTAACCAACCTTGTGTAACCCTAGATCCCCCCGGTGTCTATATAAACCGGAGGGGAGCGACAATCATTACCGTAGTCATACAGGCTAGGCTTTTAGGGTTTAGCCATCTCGATCTCGTGGTAGATCAACTCTTGTAATACTAATATTCATCAAGATCAATCAAGCAGGAAGTAGGGTATTACCTCCATAGAGAGGGCCTGAACCTGGGTAAACATCATGTCCCCTATCTCCTGTTACCATCGGCCTTAGACGCACAGTTTGGGACCCCCTACCTGAGATCCGACGGTTTTGACACCGACATTGGTGCTTTCATTGAGAGTTCCACTGTGACGTCGACGACAGATCGATGGCTCGCCTTGTTCTCAAGGACAATATCACCGCCGGAGGAGCACTGGCCTCAGGTCAAACCCTCCGGTTGGGCGGCTTTACCATGACCGCCCGTTCGGTCATTAAGCTGACGATGACCTCCCGGGTCATCGAAAATCCCCTTCGTATCGACTTCGAACACTCCAAGCAGATGGATCCAGCGAAGCTTTCATCTTTAAATGAGCTCCTAGATCGCATCGCCGCCCTGGGGGTCGCTATAGACTACGATCGAATTGGGCTTAAACCCGATCAGAGAGAAATCAAATCTCCACCGATCACCCACCAGATAGCGGTAGTCGAGGAGCGAGACGACAACTCTTCCTCCATACTAAGGACGGACTATGTCCGGATCTCCGGCTTTGAAGAGCTGGACACCCACCTGCGAGGAGATGCATCCTGCCCCTCGGACATAGAATCGGACGACGGGCCTAAGAAATCAGTCGATATCCCAGAGCCCGATCTGTTAAGTTTGGAAGTCCTTCAGACTCCGGATCCAAAATTGGGTGAGGGTTCAGATTTAAAACCACCCACCCACCCAAATACAAGCACTCTCATGAGCATACAACAACAGTCTCAGGAAACGGTCCACCACTTTTGGGCCAGATTCCTTCTTGTCAAAGACAAGATTAAAGATTGCCGCGACGAGGAAGCGATCTCAGCATTCCACAACAATTGCATGGACGAAGGAATCCTCAACGCCATCAACCGGCATCGCATAATACAGTTCGCTGACTTGGCAACTATCGTACAGAAGTACAACGCAATGAAAAGCGCTTGGAAAACTCAGGCAGCCCGTTGGGAACCATCGGTCCCCACTCAACCCCTCATTCAGGAAAAAAGGGCGCACCCTTGTAACACGCCTGGTCCAATAGTAAAGAAATATAAGTCCAGTATGAGGCGCGGAACCGTTCTAGAAGGATGGCTTGATGGGCTATGCAAAATACATGCAACACAGGATAACATATCAACACATAGCCTTAGAGCATGTTGGATACTCCGGCAAGTGGCCAAGAGCGGCGAGGATATCCTCACCAAGAATACCCCAGAACAACACCCCCTAGAAGACGACGACCCCAAAATACTTACGGTCTTCGAGACATTTGCCTCAAATAATAGGCGCAAAAGGGCACTCCACGGACTCGCCGAAGTCTGTCAAATAGCAGCAATGAACCCTTGGAACGACACGGCCATAACTTTCAATGCCGGTGACGAACCAAAATATAGGACAGTCCGAGCACCAGCCGCCTTGGTCCTCAATGCAATCGTGGACGGGTTTCGGCTCACCAAGGTTCTCATGGACGGTGGCAGCGTACTAAACCTCATCTATGAAGATACACTCCACAAAATGGAAATACACAGGACCCGCATCGAGCAAAGTAGCACGACCTTCAAAGGAATCATTCCTAGTCGAGAGGCGCGGTGTGCGGGAAAAATAACACTCTATGTGGTATTTGGCACGCTGGAGAATTATCGGTAGAAGAAATAACCTTCCAAGTGGCCCCTTTCAACAGCGGATATCACGCCCTCTTGGGGCGAGAGGCATTTATATGTTTCCAAGCTGTACCTCATTACGGGTACATGAAGCTTAAGATGCCCGGGCCCAACGGCATAATCACTCTCACCAGTGATCCGGACATAGCACTCCGTGCCGCAAATGAAACTGCATCCCTGGCCCTTGAGGCATTATCTGAAGCCCTCGCAACCGAAGAATTAACCGCACTATGCTCCACGGTGGACAGAGACAATGTAATCTTATACAAATGCCCTAAATCCACCTCCTTCAAGCCAGTGGAAGAAATAGTCAAATTCCAGGTCCATCCAACGGACCCCAAGAAGACAACATATATTGGGGCACAGCTAGACCCAACGGTCGACGCCGCGCTACTGGATTTTCTTCGCGAAAATTGGGATATATTTGCCTGGCACCCTTCTGACATGCCACGAATCCCATGCGAGTTGGCCAAAAACAGCCTCAACATATCAAAGGGATACAAACCGGTCAAACAAACACTGCGGCGTTTTTCCGAACCCAAACGTCAAGCCATGGGAGAGGATCTAGCCAAGCTAATCGAGGCTGGATTCATTGAGAAATTAAACACCCGGACTGGCTGGCAAACCTGGTGATGGTATCAAAGAAGGATAAATCCTGGTGCCTATGCGTCGATTTTAAAGACCTCAATAAGGCTAGCCCTAAGGATCCCTTCCCCCTCCCCCGCATTGATCAAATCATTGATGCTACCGCAGGACACGACTCACTGTGTTTCCTCAACGCATATTCCGGATACCATCAAATCAAAATGAAGGAGTCCGACCAAGCTGCAACAACATTCATCACCCCATATGGGCCATTCTGCTTCAACACCATGCCCTTTGGGATCAAGAATGCCGACGCCACCTACCAACGCATGATCCAAACATGCCTGGAGAAACAGATCGGAAACACAGTTGAAGCCTATGTGGGCGACATCGTAATCAAGACAAGGCACGTCGAAACACTAATAGACGACCTACGTCTCACATTCGACAACCTCTGCACATATGACATTAAGCTCAATCCGGAAAAGTGTGTTTTCGGCGTCCCCGTAGGAAAGCTGCTGGGCTTCATCATTTCCAATAGAGGAATTGAAGCAAATCCAGCCAAAATCCAAGCTCTGTCACAATTGGCTACACCAATAGACCTTAATCAAGTCCAAAAACTCGCGGGTTGCGTGGCAGCTCTAAGCCGCTTTATCTCCAGATTGGGAGAACAGGCACTGCCACTCTATCGCCTTCTACGGCGAACTGATCATTTCGAGTGGACAGACGCGGCAACAGCCGGACTAGAAGAAATAAAAACCCTTCTAGCGAGCAACCCAATCCTGGCCGCGCCAAACGTCGGCGAACCCATGTTGCTATACATATCGGCAACACATCAAGTGGTGAGCGCCGTGCTCATCGCTGAACGAGAACAGGACGGACACAAATTCCCGCTTTAGAAGCTAGTATACTACGTATCCTCTGTCCTTACACCATGCAAATCCAGGTACCCCCATTATCAAAAGATAGCATACACGGTCTTCATGGCATCCCGAAAGCTACGACACTACTTCTAGGAGTGTTCGATCATGGTGGCTTCCGAAGTACCACTCAACGACATAATAACCAACCGCGATGCCACGGGCCAGATTGCCAAATGGGCCATTGAGCTCCTCCCATTTGATATTACATACAAACCATGTCGAGCTATTAAATCCCAAGTACTGATTGACTTCGTCACTGAATGGACAGAGGCCGAACTCCCTAAAGAGTACAGCACATATTCCAATTGTGTTATGTATTTTGATGGCTCCAAAATGCTGGCAGGGCTAGGAGCGGGCGTCGTTTTGACGTCCCCCACCGGAGACGTCGTTCAGTACGTACTCTATACACAGACTCCAACAATGCAGCCGAATACATGCCTTATTGCATGGTCTCCGGATGGCTGTCTCCATGGGCATACAACGCCTGGAAGTGCGTGGGGACTCAAACCTTGCAATATCTCAAATAAATGGAGACTTCGATGCCAAAGATCCGAAGATGGCAGCTTATCGTATGTCGTCCTGAAAATGTCGGCTCGGTTCGAGGGGCTCGAGTTCCATCACGTGGCCCGAGAAAGTAATCAAGCGGCGGACGTTCTTGCTCGTATCGGCGCCAAGCGTGACCCCGTCCCACTCTTTCTGGAAAGGCTTTTTAAGCCATCCGTGGTGTGGCAGGGGGAGAGCGGCAACACTAGTATGAATCCGAACACAACCCCAGATTCCGAACCCACCAATATCATCGGAGGCTCAGCCACCGAAATAACATCATCGACCCATCTCATTATGGCAGTCATTGCCCCATGGACCGAACCCTTCTTGGCCTACCTTAATAGGAAGGAACTTCCTGAGGACCAGAATGAGGCCTGCCACATTGTTCGGCGTTCGAAGGCCTACAAGGTTCACGACATAGAGCTCTATAAGAAAAGCACTACCGGAGTCCTTCAAACATGTATCTCCGAGGAGGACGGGCAGCAGCTCCTGGCTGAGATTCACGCCGGTCTCGGTGGGCACCGCTCCGCAGCTAGGGCCCTTGTTAGCAAGGCCTTCCGTACAGGGTTTTATTGGTCGACGGCCCGAACAGATGCACAGGACCTTGTCCAACGTTGCGTCGGATGCCAACTCTTCGCTAACCAAAGCCATATGCCCCCACCGCCCTACAAACAATCCCCATCACTTGGCCTTTTGTGGTCTGGGGACTAGATATGGTTGGACCCCTTAAAGGAGGAAGCCATAAGAAAAAATATCTGCTGGTTATGGTGGATAAATTCACTAAGTGGATAGAGGCCAAACCAGTTAAAACGGCCGAGTCTGGGCCGGTGATAGAATTCATATCCGGTGTTGTACACCATTATGACGTTCCACATAGTATCATCACCGATAACGGCTCCAATTTCACAGCCGACGAGGTGAAAACCTAGTGCGCTAATCTAGGCATCAAACTCGATTACGCCTCTGTCTATCATCCACAAACAAATGGTCAATTCGAACGAGTCAATGGTCTTATTATGAGTGGCATCAAGCCTAGACTAGTGCGGTCTTTGAAAGAATCAGACAAGCACTAGGTTGAGGAGCTCAACTCCGTACTGTGGGGGTTGCAGACCACGCCCAATCGTACTACCGGATATACACCTTTCTTCATGGTGTACGGCGCAGAGGCAGTGTTACCTTGCGACATTATTCATGACTCACCTCGAGTGCGCATGTATGAAGAGAGAGAGGCCGAGCTTTATCGGCAGGACAGCTTAGAAGCCCTGGAGGAGGAGCGCGACGTCAGAAAAGTACGTTCTGCATTTTATCAACAGCAGGCTCACAGGCATCAAAGCAGAGAAGTGCTTGCCAAGACTTATAATGTTGGTGAACTCGTTCTACGCCTGCCGGAGAAGAAAAAGGACAAGCTCAAGCCCAAGTGGGAGGGTCCCTTCATCATTGACGAAGTTCTCACCGGAGGAGCGCACCGCTTGTGTGATGTGTCAGACAATCTCTTAGAGTCGAACCCCTAGAACGTGGCCAAACTCCGACGATACTATTCCTAGCGCCAAACCCTGCATACATCTCCTTCTTCCTGTTGTTTCCATTATTTTTCTCTCTTTTCATTTTTTCTCTCTTTTCATTTTTTCTCTTTAGCTTTAAAGCTTTCGTGCGGTTAGACTGCACACCCCTGACGCACACATCTTCAAATATGTACGTCTATTATACCTGGGGGCTCCTTGTATAGAAGCTTGCTATTATTCTCCAAGCATCAAGCTCATTACATATGCGTTTTTCCATATGTACCTTTTCTTCGCCATTCGTTAAGACTTAAGTTTTGGCCAAGCTGGGTTGCCTAGCTCATGTGCTTATGCCCTACATTCCCGTTAGTTCGGCTAGGGCATAAAGGAAGCACCTCTGCGATTGTTACTGCCGGGTCATCCGGATGTGTACCTCAGACTGGGTGAAGCCGAAAGCTAGAGTTCTTAAGGGAATATTCGGTCGGTGGATTAAAGATGTTTTTCACATTCACTCCATTGTGAACCCCCAGAAGTCACGCATACTGCGATTTTTCAATCACAGCTCGGACATGCCCATTAACGCATGCACACCCAGGGAAAGGAACCCTTAACGGAACTATTCTCTCTGGAAGATGTTTCTTACAACTTTAATGTAATATAACATAACTAGCCAGATACAACTTGTCTGTTCAAGCAACTATGACCCCTACACATGGTTTCCATGCATACCCCAGTCTATTCGGCCGCACTGGTATTCGGAAACACTCCGCACCTTCGGGTCCCGAGGTTGAAGCGAAAAGGTCTGCCATGACAATCATTTTACAATTCAGCTAGGATTTACATATATCAAGGATAGTACATAGTCACTTAGACTCAAAAATTTCCTCCTCTATACCGTCCAGCAGGCTGTCTAACTTACAATCCTGTTGGGAATATTTGGCAGCTACTGCTACTTGGTCATATACCAAATTAACGGGCACTTCTTTCCCATCTGACCCTAAAGGTCCGACCCGGGCCATGTGATTCGGATCAAGCTTGGTATACCGTGTTTTCACCATGGCCCAGGCCTCTCGCGCACCCTCCCGGCAGGCCGATATTTTCCATAATTGGATACGTCGCCGTGGTCCCTTGAATAGCTCTACAAGCTCCTCCATACTTCCTGGAGGGGAGGTGGATGGCCATAGGGCCTTAGCAACACTCCGCATTGCCTGCCGAGCTTGCTCGTGCATTTGCGACAGCCCTTGCAGCAGATCGTCTGACAATCCGAACATCTCCTCTTCGGGACGGCCTGTCAGCATACCTGCAAACATAACTTTGTTAGTTCCTTTCATCTCTGAACTATTATAAGGTAAATTTAGCCACATACTAAATATGTCGCCGCACAGCCTTTTATTCTCCTTCACAGAGTCGGCTAGTTGGGCCCATACATCTTTCAGATCCCCACCCAATCGGGTATTCGAATCCTGGAGCTTGTTCTTCTCTAGGACGACTTTCATGAGCACACACTCGCCCGCGGCTAGCAGTTTCTTGGCTTCTCGTTCTCCGCCTTGGGCAGCTTTCAGTTGTTCTTGCAGTTGACCTAGTGATCCTAATAGGAGGTGAGCAACCGTGTTAGCATTATTGGTATACCATTATGTTTTCTCGACGGAGGGGAACATTACCAGGAGACGCCTTCTTGGATTTCTCCAGTTCGGCACGGGTAGCAGTCAGGTGCGTCTGACACTTTTCTAGCTCTTGGGCTAGCAGGTCGTTCTTCTCCGTAAGAACCTGGTTATACAACGATACTTAAATTAGTTTTACCAACTGCTTCAAGTCTCGCGGGCTACTGGCATATGGTTATCATATTCGGACAAATTAAACTTACCCGCGCATCTTTTAAATGCTGCTTTGTGGCTCTGTTAAGCCCATCTCGAGCAGCTAAGATGTATGCATCAGCCGAGTTGAAGGCGTTAAATGCCTCTCCTGAAAAGCCAGGGTCTTGTAAAATGGCCCTGCTCAGAAGTACGACGTGGATGGCCACAAACGATTGTGGCCCTCGGGCTGCGGGGCGGGGCTGTAAAGCCCCTCATAAGACTTTCGCCAGTGCTGACATAAATGGATGGGTTAATGTTCGTTGTACATAGCTCAGGGAGTAGAATGAGTAGAGAAGAGGAGTTGGGGGCTTACCAGCTAGGAGGACTATACATCGAGTCTCCTTCCCTGTGCTTGATGCGCAAGAACTCCTCTTCCTCCCCTTTGAATAGTTCGGCCAATATTTTGGCCAGGGCGGCAGTGGTGTCTAGACCTTTCCTGCCGCAGCGGGAGGCGTCATCTTCCCCATTGTAGTGCCACATGGGAAGTCCTCTGTATTAGAGTGGCTGGACCCCCCGCACTATGGAGGTCGCCATTACTTCGACTATCATGTATCCGGACTGGGCGAGCGTCCTTATCTTGCTCAGGAGTTGGCGAACCTCCGCACTATCTTCTTCCTCAAGGCTCCGAGGGCGCCAGCTGTGGTGTTTCTTTAAAGGAGCACTTGTAAACTCAAGAAGACCCCTCCGGGCTGGTTGTCGAAGTACGACGTCCTCAATATAGAACCACTCAGAAGTCCACTCTCCAAAAGCCTTCTTCGGTGTGCCGGATAGGTATCCAGTCTCGGCAATGCGCCATATTTTGGCTCCGGCTACTTCAAATATTGATCCCTCATGGTTACGCGGGACAAGGCAGAATAACCTTCTCCACAGTTCAAAATGGGCCTCACAACCCAGGAATAGTTCGCATAAAGCGACGTAACCCGCAATGTGCAGGATGGAGGCCGGAGTTAAGTTGTGTAGCTGGAGGCCATAATATTCCTGAAGCCCTCGGAGGAATGGATGAATTGGAAATCCCACGCCTCCTAGCAGATAAGGGACGAAACACACTCGTTCCCTCACGGATGGATTGGGGAAATCCTCCTCCTGGGTTTTGTCGTTGAAGGAGGCCAACCCTGCTCGAATAGGGACTAGATCTGCAGGGGGGAGAAACCCCTGCGTTTGCAGCTCCACCAGCTGACGGTGGGATACGGAGCACTTCTCCCATTCGCCTCTTTCTAGGCCGCGGGGATTGGAGGAGGGGCTGGGGATGCTAGACATGTTGGAGTGTTCTTTCCTACCAACCTTTGAGGATTTTATCTGCGAGATGTTGAATGGATCTGGGATCCAATCTCGTTAAATAGACACTGTCCCTCACGTGGCTGGGGTGTTAAGTGCAAAAATACCCTGACCTCTCGCATTCTCTCGACACATGGAAACAGAAGTTGTTTATTCATAGAAGACGAGGGGTACAACATTAAATGGAAGGTTGAGCACACTACTTGGAAGTCATCGGTGGAGGAACCCGCCTTGCAATGCCGAAGACAATCTATGCGCCGAACACCTCGTCATTGAAGGCTGGTTCGGGGGCCACTGAGGGAGTCCTGGACTAAGGGGTCCTCGGGCGTCCAGCTTGTTAGCCATGGGCCGGACTAATGGGCTGTGAAGATACGAAGACCGAAGACTACACCCGTCTCTGGATGGGACTCTCCTTGGCGTGGAAGGCAAGCTTGGCGATCAAATAAGTAGATTCTTTATTTGTAACCGACCTTGTGTAACCCTAGATCCCCGCGGTGTCTATATAAACCGGAGGGCTTAGTCCAAAGGAGCGACAACCATTACCATAGTCATACAGGCTAGGCTTTTAGGGTTTAGCCATCTCGATCTCGTGGTAGATCAACTCTTGTAATACTCATATTCATCAAGATCAATCAAGCAGGAAGTAGGGTATTACCTCCATAGAGAGGGCCCGAACCTGGGTAAACATCGTGTCCCCTATCTCCTGTTACCATTGACCTTAGACGCACAGTTCGGGACCCCCTACCCGAGATCCGCTGGTTTTGACACCGACAATCACAATTTTCAGATTCATGATTTTCAAGAAAAACTTCATAGAGATAATCAAGTGCACTCAACTCACTAGCAATTGGTTCATCATAATTTAGTCTTTTGAAATTAGTAGCAATTGGATGAGGATCCATATCAATATATTTTTAGCAAGCGAAGATGCAAGCAAATAGAAGGCACATGGCAACACAAGCAAAGATAGCAAACAAGAAAAAAGGCGAACGGAAAATATTTTTGGATTTTTGCAAAATAACATTTTAGAAATAGGGGAGATGAAAACGAGAGGCAAATAGCAAATAAACTAATTGCAAGGAGACGAGAATTTATGCGTAGGAACATGATAGATCTTTGATGATGTCTCCCGGCAATGGCGCCAGAAATTCTTCCTGATTGCTTGTATCTGCATTGGTAATTCCCTGAAGAGGAGAGGATGATGCAGCACAGCAATGGTAAGTATTTCCATTAGTTGTGAAACCAAGGTTGTCAATCCAGTAAGAGAACCAAGCAACACTATGTAAACAGTACCTGGACACAAACAACAAATACTTGCAACCCGACGCGTAAGAGGGGTTGTCAATCCCTTGACGGTATTCAGATATATTAAATTGTATGAGATTTGATAAATATATCTAACAAAAACACAAAATAAAACAAATATGGAAAATTACAGCAAGGTATTTTTGGATTTAATATACCCGGGGGACGTAAATTTCACGAGAGGCTTCTCTCAAGAAAATAGCGTATGGTGGGTAAACAAATTACTGTTGGGCAATTGATAGAAAAATGAATAATCATGACCATATCTATGGAAATGATCATGTATATAGGCATCACGTCCAAGATTAGTAGATCAAAACTATTCTGCATCTACTACTATTACTCCATACATCGATCGCTATCCAGCATGCATCTAGTGTATTAAGTTCATAGTAAAACGGAGTAATGCAACAAGAACTATGACATGATGTAGACAAGATCTATTCATGTAGGAATAGAACCCATCTTGTTATCCTTAATAGAAATGATACATGTGTGTCATGTCTCTTTTAGTCACTGAGGGAGTCCTGGATTAGGGGGTGTCCGGATGGCCGGACTATACCTTCAGCCGGACTCCTGAACTATGAAGATGCAAGATTGAAGACTTCGTCCCGTGTCCGGAAGGGATTTTCCTTGGCGTGGAAGGCATGCTTGGTGATGTAGATCTCCTACCATTGTAACCGACTTTGTGTAACCCTAACCCTCTCCGTTGTCTATATAAATCGGAGGGTTTTAGTCCATAAGACAACATACAGAACAATCATACCATAGGCTAGCTTCTAGGGTTTAGCCTCTTCGATCTCGTGGTAGATCTAATCTTGTACTACCCATATCATCAATATTAATCAAGCAGGACGTAGGGTTTTACCTCCATCAAGAGGGCCTGAACCTGGGTAAAACTTCGTGTCCCTTGCCTCCTGTTACCATTCGGCCTAGACGCACAGTTCGGGACCCCCTACCTGAGATCTGCCGGTTTTGACACCGACATTGGTGCTTTCATCGAGAGTTCCTCTGTGTCATCGCTGTCAGGCTTGATGGCTCCTACTATCATCGATAGTGATGCGGTCCAGGGTGAAACTTGTCTCCCCGGACAGATCTCTGTCTTCGGCGGCTTTGCACTGCGGGCTAATTTGCTTGGCCATCTGGAGCAGATCGAAAGCTACGCCCCTGGCCGTCAGGTCAGGTTTGGAAGTTTAAACTACACGGGTGACATCCGCGGGGACTTGATCTTCGACGGAGTCGAGCCACTGCCGAGCGCGCCGCACTGTCACGACGGGCATGATCTAGCTCTGCCGCCAAACAGTGCCTTGGAGGCCGCACCCGCATCTGCTTCGACCCTTAATTCGGAGCCAACTGCGCCGATCGAGGATGGGTGGTTGGACGCCACCTCGGGGGCTGCGATCCCAACGATGATCGAGCCGAACACCAGCCCCGCACTCCACGAGACTCGTGACTCCAAGGAGCCGGACTCCTCCCCGGACTCCAAACCTTCCGCGCCCCTGCCGATCGAATCCGATCGGGCGCCGATCATGGAGTTTACCGCCGCAGACATCTTTCAGCACTCGCCCTTCGGCGATATTATGAAATCAGTAAAGTCTCTCTCTTTGTCAAGAGAGCCCTGCCCGGATCATGGCCAGCAGGATTGGGATGCGGAAGACGAAGAAATTCGACGCCCACCCACCACCCACTTTGTAGCCACTGTCGACGATTTAACCGACATGCTCGACTTCTACTCTGAAAACATCGACGGTATGGACGACGATGCAGGAGGCGAAGAAGAACCACCGCCCACAGGGCACTAGACGCCCACCTCATCATATGACGTATACATGGTGGACGCACCAAAAGATGACGACGAGGAGCGGAAGGATGCACCGAAGGCTTGTTCCCTCGAGAAGCAGTTAAAGCGGCGACGCAAGCGCCGCCCCAAATCCCGCCTCGACAGAAATAACGATCACACAGACCCAGTGCTGGAGCAGGGCAAACCGCTGCCGGACAACGGCAATCCGGATAATCAAACCGAACAAACAAATTCTATCAAGGATAATAGTCTGGACGACATAACGCCGGACAGGCACCCGGAGCAGCAGAATGCCCGTAAAAGGCTTGTTGCCACCGCGAGGAGTCTTAAAAAGCAGAAGCAAAGGCTCAAGGCTGCGCAAGACACACTCCAAATCAGATGGAGTAAAATACTCAACACATCAGCGAGGTACGGCGACAATCGCCCCTCCAAGAGCTACCCAAAGCGAAAGCTGCTACCTGAATTCGATGAGGAGGCCTCAGACCCCCCACAACCAAATATCAAAGCAGCCACCTGGCCGGATAGATGACCCCTCTACCAACACAGAGCGGCATACAACGCCACTCACAATACAACACGCGACCCATGCGAGGGCTCGCACCCAAAGGACGGCGCAACAAGATCCATCTATGGACCACGCAAGCGCGCCCCAGCATACAATGCAACACAACAAACATCCGAACAATGCGGTACACCCAGCTACAAGGGTGCCGCACACCCCCTATGTTTCACCGATGAGGTGCTGGACCATGAATTTCCAGAGGGATTCAAACCCGTAAACATAGAGACATACGATGAAACAACAGACCCTGGGGTCTGGCTTAAAGGCCTCCCCGAAAGCTCCATTGGAAGTTGGGAAGATCTCGAAGACGCCTTTCAGGTAAATTTTCAAGGGACTTATGTCCGACCTCCAGATGAGGACGATTTGAGTCATATAACTCAACAGCCCGGAGAGTCAGCCCGAAAGCTTTGGAACAGGTTTCTTACTAAAAAGAACCAGATTGTCGACTGTCTGGACGCCGAAGCCTTGGCAGCTTTTAAGCATAGCATCCGTGACGAATGGCTCGCCAGACACCTCGGCCAAAATAAGCCGAGAACGATGGCCGCATTAACAAGCCTCATGACCCGCTTTTGCGCGGGTGAGGACAGCTGGCTAGCCAGATGCAGCACCAGCGACCCTAGTACATCTGAAGTTAGAGATGGAAATGGGAAATCATGGCGCAACAGCAATAACAAACGCCGGAATAAAGAAGACAGCACGAAGGGCACGACAGTAAACGCCGGATTCAAAAGCTCTCGGCCAGGTCAGCAAAATCCGCCCTCTAAAAGCACCAGGGATGAACTGTCCAGCCTCAACAAAATTCTGGACCAAGTATGTCAGATCCATAGTACCCCTGGTAAACCTGCTAATCATACCCACATATAATGTTGGGTCTTCAAGTAGTCCGGCAAGCTCAACGCCGTACACAAGGGGGAGGATACACCAAGTGAAGACGAGGACGAGCCTCCCAAGCAAGACACTGGGGAACAAAAGAAATTTCCACCAGAAGTCAAAACAGTAAACGTGTTACACGTGATCGAGGGAAAAAACAACGCGTCACTCCTAGGAAAATATACCCAAGTGCCTGTCACCGCGAAGTCCTGCCACTGGTCGTCTCAACCGATCACTTTCGACCATCGCGATTACTCAGCAAGTATCCAACACACAGGATGGGCTGCCCTGGTATTAGACCCATTAATTGGCGGATATCACTTCACACGAGTCTTGATGGATGGTGGCAGCAATCTAAACCTAATATATCAGGATACAATCCGCGGGATGGGGTTAGACCCAACAAAAATTCTCCATAACAATACTACCTTTAAAGGAGTAACGCCAGGCCCAGGGGCTCGTTGTACGGGCTCCCTCCTACTACAAGTTATATTCGGCTCCCCCGATAACTTCCGTCGCAAGCATTTAACCTTCCACATCGCTCCGTTCCAAAGTGGCTATCAAGCACTGCTCGGACGCGAAGCTTTCGCTCACTTTAATGCAATACCACACTATGCCTCCCTCACACTCAAGACGCCCGGTCCATGTGGCATCATTTCAGTGAACGGAAATATCAAGCGATCTCTGCGCGCCGAAGAGAGTGCGGCTGCCTTGGCAGCCGCACACTAAAGGCGCCCGGACCAGCGAAAGCATCCAATAGGTCGTCAAGACCTCAGACAAAACTAATCAAGTCTGGCACCGCTGTTTATACCGAATAAATGGTCACACCCCTATTTGTCAATACAAGGGGCTCAACGCACGCAGACAAGTGGCAATTTTTTCTCATCTTGAATTATACATGGTTTCTTTAAAAAATATCTTTTTGCATGACAAACTTTTTCACCTAAATTCCTCTCTTTTACAGACGATCATCGTGCTACACCCGTCCAGGATACGGCACAACGGAGACACAGGCGCAGACGTGCAGCAGGGACCCGCTCCAAGGATTCTTTTTAGATTAAGACCCTGCGTAAACCTTTTTTACTGTCTCTTGTTGATACATATCCACCGTTGAGAAGGATGCTGACGTCTTAGCATGTGGCCACGCCAGAACAATGCACGTACCTGGACACAAGGGGCTTCTTATGAAGGCCATTATTTAGGCCCGGTTTATACCACAAAGACCGAATACCTTAGGGAGTGTTTGGCGTCGCGAGTTTGGCCCTATATGCATCAGCTCCGAATCATTGTCTTTGGTCAAATGTTGGGTTTGCCCGGCTCCTATGTTTTGGTGCCTTACGTTCCGCTTTACCGGCTAAGGTAGCACCGGGAGAACTACAGCGATTGTGCCCTGGTTCATCCGGACGAGCACCTCAGTAGAGAAAGCCGAAAACTGACTGTCATGATATAGCGTGAGACTGGTCAACCACTCGATGACCTGTTGGAATGTTAGAATTCCTCCGCCTTAACGAAGGGCCGTTTTCTGGCCAGGCATGTACGCACCCCGGGATCGGGAGAGTGCGGAGCCACCAGGGGCTATCTAGTAGCCCCACTATCAAACTCCTATGGCTAAGTGAAAGTGCTAAAGCATTATAGTCTGGTTGCCTCGCTCGCTCCGCTATCACCTCCTTAATAGGACCAAGACGTTGGGTTAAGTGTGAACGCGTGTTTTTTGCGAGCACCTCCGCATTATATGCGTGGGGGTTGAAGCCGACGGCTGCAATCTTTCAGGTTATACACATGTATACATAAACGGCCGCCCAGGAGGCATCATATTACTTTCAGGCAAAAGTATAAAAATAGCCTTATAAAAATTTATAAAAGCATTCCGCTTACAATGAGATTACATATCACTCAAACATAATATTTTTTGATCACTGGGTCTCTATCAAACGAGAACCCTCAAGAACTTCTTCAAAGTAGTGCTCAGCAGCCATTCGGCCTATGGCCGAATCCCGCGCTGCAACAGTGGTAGCATCCATCTCCTCCCAGTATGCTTTAACACGGGCAAAGGCCACCCGTGAGCCCTCTATGCACGCCGACCTCTTCATTGCATTAATGCACGGCACCACGTCAAGGAACTGCTGCACCAAGCTGAAATAGATGTCCGGTTTTGGTCTTTCTGGCCATAGCTGATCCACAACAGACCTCATGGCGAGTCCGGACAACCTATTCAGTTTGGCCCATTCGGCTAATTGGTCAGTCAATGAAAGCGGACGCTCGGGAGAATGGAATTGTGTCCAAAACAGATGGTCCACTTCACGGTCCGTCTGACCCTGGAAGTACTTGGCCGCATCGGCAGCGCTCGCCGCCAAATCCATATACACATCCTCCGAACTCCACATCCGATCTAGAGGGGCATACTGTGGATCTCCGAACTTCCTCCACAACATAATGGATTTCCCAGCTACAATATCACCGGCTTCCCGCAGCTCCTCCTTCTTCGCCCTCATAGCAGAGCGGATGTCTTTTCTCGTCGCAGCAGCCTTCTCAAGGTCTGATGCCTTCGCTAGGTTTTCCTTTTCAAGAACCCGGCAATGGTCGGCAGTGGCTTTTAATTCTATGGCCATCTTGGCCATCTTATCTCAGCTTTCGCCATGCGCGGCCTTCTCAGCTTTCAACTCTTCGGCCGCCTTCAAAGCAGTCGCATTACCAAACCTCGCTTGTTCCTTGGCTCGGGCAAGTTCTGCCCGCAAGGCTTCAACAGTGGCAGCTCCATCTGCAGTCACAACATATTAAAGATACTGGCATCATGCTGCTCTTACTATGTGGCGTTCACCAGATAATGACACTTACCCTGTGCCTCGTCAAGCCTTTTGTTAACAAGCTCGATGTCGGCGTCTGCCGCATCCAACTGCCGTTTTAAATGGGCAAACTCGCTAGTCCGACTAGCCACCGGAGCTTCCATCACCTGCACATAGAGGCAGTCTGGTTATTACCTGGGAATATGATCCTCTGTTCATCGTCGTTTCCGACGACAACCAGAGTCTCAGGGGCTACTATCTACACAAGGCACACCTAGCATGTGCAGGACTATCATACATTATTTTACGTACCTCAAAGCCTGTCAGTAGACTCATAAAAGCTTCATGCAATCCGCTTTCGGCGGACGAGATTCTCTCCATCACCGTATTCATCAGCATACGGTGTTCATCTGAGATGGCCGCTCGCCCCACCAACTCCCTCAGAACATCCGATCGCACACCAGACGGTGCTGGACTCTTTTGTCTGCTCTCTTCGGGAGCCGGACACTGGGAGCTTCGAGGGTTAATGGGATTATCTTCTGGCCTCACCGGACTTGGAGAGGCCCTCCGCGACGACACTTCAGGTCGCCCGCTTCCGGAGCGGAGGAGTCCGGAGGAGGCATTTCGCTCTCCATCATCTCTGGAAGAAGATCCCCCGAAGACGAGCTCATGTGAGAGGGGCTAAGGCCCGAACTGCAAAGATATATGCGGTGGTTATTTTCTCAGAAGAAAAAGATGGCATACCTGTACTATTAAAGTATTTCGGGTCACTTACGACTCGTTGGAGAATTGATCCCCCCGCGGACTTTGTGCGGCAAAAGCACCCCCAAGGTAGGACCCTCTATGGGAGACTTCTTCTCCCGTTTGGAAGCTTCGGCTTCCGAATCCCCGGGCGCAGTCCTTTTCCTCCTCCGGTCGTCTTCCTTCATGGAGACGCTCGCTCCCTCGGTTAGAATGGGCAGCGTTGGGGGCCCGCGTCCGCCCGTATTATCCTCCCCAGTATCTTCCTTCAAGGGCTCCGGGCAAGGTGTGACCTGGAGCATCTTTTCCAATACCGGAATGTCCAAACCCTCAGGGAGGGGGGCCGAACACCGAATCAACTTCGCCTTTGTTAGCCAGTCCTGGTCAAAAAGCAAACTCTCAGAAATAACTTCGTAACAAATGAGAGATAGTATGTTCGGCCGGAAGATTCCTTACCTGTTCGGCGGCGCGGTTACTGCTCAGGCCCACATCCTCGGTGATTTCTGGACACTCTACCTGAGATCCGAAGAATGACTTGTACATCTCCTCGTGCGTCAGGCCGAGGAAATTTTGAATGACACACGGTCCCTCGGGATTGAACTCCCACAAGCGAAGGGGCCGGCGTTTGCAAGGCTGGACTTGACAAACCAGCATAACTTGTATTACCGCAACCAAACTAAAATCTCCATTAAAGAGATCTCGAATGCGGCTTTGCAGTATAGGCACGTCCTTGGCTGGACCCCAGCTCAGACCTCTTCTGATCCATGACATCAATTGTGGTGGAGGGCCCGAGCGGAAAACGGGGGCGGCCGCCCACTTGGCACTTCTAGGAGCCGTGATGTAGAACCACTCCTGTTGCCACAATTCAGACACCTCTGGAATGCAACCTTTGGGCCATGGAGCTCCCATCATCTTGCATATTGAGGCACCTCCGCATGCTGCATGTTGCCCCTCGATCATCTTCGGCTTTACTTCAAAGGTCTTGAGCCACAGGCCAAAGTGAGGGGTAACCCGGAGGAAGGCCTCACACACGGCAATAAATGTCGTGATATGAAGAAAGGAGTCCGGAGCTAGATCATGGAAATCTAGCCCGTAATAAAACATCAAACCCCTGACGAAAGGATCCAGAGCAAGGCCTAGACCTCGGAGGAAGTGGGAGACGAACACGACGTTCTCGTTGGGTTCGGGGGAGGGGACGGCCTGCCCTCGGGTTAGATATCTGGCCTCCCTCAACTTTTTGATGTCTTCTTCCGTGACGGAGGAAGGCATCCATCGGCCTTGAAGGCTAGATCCGGACATGATTGAAGGTTCGGAGCACCTGACCTGAACTTTGGGTGTTTGAGCTTGAGGTGGGGGAAGGATTTGATTGAGCACGAGAGGGAAAAAAATAAAAGCCTTGTCCCTTTATAAAGAGGGTGAATATCAAGCGTCCTCTCCGTGGCCGTTTGGACTTGCCTATAGTCTAGGAGTCCTAGAAGCGGTTGGGTTACCTACGCCCGTATTGATGAGAATCCCGGAATAAGGGGACACGATCTCTGCTTTAACAAGACGTGCCAAGGAAACCGCCTCGCATGACACGCTGAGGTGGGACAATAAAACGATTCGAATAAAGGCTTGGCCGTGGTGCGATGTCACACTATGAAATACGTCAGCAGATTAGATTTGTGTAAATATTATTCTCTCTATGGCAATATGTGGAAACTTATTTTACAGAGCCGGACACTATCTTTGTGTTCAAAATCTTCTATGAAGTACTTGGAGGAGGAACCCGCCTTGCAATGCCGAAGACAATCTGCGCGCCGAACTCGTCGTCATTGAAGCCTGGTTCAGGGGCTACTGAGGGAGTCCTGGATTAGGGGGTGTCCGGATGGCCAGACTATACCTTCAGCCGGACTCCTGGACTATGAAGATACAAGATTGAAGACTTCGTCCCGTGTCCGGAAGGGATTTTCCTTGGCGTGGAAGGCAAGCTTGGCGATACGGATATGTAGATCTCCTACCATTGTAACCGACTTTGTGTAACCCTAACCCTCTCCGATGTCTATATAAACCGGAGGGTTTTAGTCCGTAAGACAACATACAGAACAATCATACCATAGGCTAGCTTCTAGGGTTTAGCCTCTTCGATCTCGTGGTAGATCTACTCTTGTACTACCCATATCATCAATATTAATCAAGCAAGACGTAGGGTTTAACCTCCATCAAGAGGGCCCGAACCCGGGTAAAACTTCGTGTCCCTTGCCTCCTGTTACCATCCGGCCTAGACGCACAGTTCGGGACCCCCTACCCAAGATCCGCCGGTTTTGACACCGACAGTCACTGAGATTAAGCACCGCAAGATCGAACCCATTGATATGTCTCCATAGTATCTACTTTTCCAAACTCTTTGCCCTTGTTTTGGACTCTAATTTGCATGATTTGAATGGAACTAACCCGGAATGACGCTATTTTCAGCAAAATTGCCTTGGTGTTATTTTTGTGCAGAAATAAAAGTTCTCGGAATGACATGAAAATTTACAAAGAATATTTTTGGAATAAATAAAAAATATTGGCGAAAGAATCAACCAGAGGGGACCCACCAGCTATCCACAAGGGTGGGGGTGCCCTACTCCCCTGGGCGTGCTATTATCAGAAATGTCCAAAAAATATCATATTCGTGAAGCAGAAATATAATGTACTCCCATTAATGTGGAATAGGCGGAACTTAAATTAGTCAATTCAATTCAGCATTGTCAATTTATCCAGAACTTCTCTCTTTTCCTTGGTGAAACAAGAATCTTTTTTGTTCAAACAAAAGTTGTCACCCTGCCTTGTGGGTCCCCTGGAGACCCCCCGACCACAACTCCAACTCTATATATTCACGTTTGGGGAGAAAAAAAATCAGAGAAAAGGATTCATCGTGTTTTACGATATGGAGCCACCGCCACCTCCTGTTCTTCATTGGGAGGGCATATCTGGAGTCCGTTTGGGGCTCCAAAGAGGGGGATTCATTGCCATCATCATCACCAACGTTCCTCCATCACCAATTTCATGATGTCACCGCCGTGCATGAGTAATTCCATCATAGGCATGCTCAACGGTGATGGGTTGGATGAGATTTATCATGTAATCGAGTTAGTTTTGTTAGGGTTTGATCCCTAGTATCCACTATGTTCTGAGATCGATGTTGCTATGACTTTGCTATGCTTAATGCTTGTCACTAGGGCCCAAGTGCCATGATTTCAGATCTGAACCTGTTTGAAAGTGCAACTATCCCTAGGTGGTTTTGGTAATTCATAACAACATATAGCTCATTGAGCTAATGCTATTCCAAGATGATTATTTCAGGAAAGCTCAATGATTGGCATGGCATGGATGGTGAAAGTGGAACCCTCAAAATGCTAAGGATAAAGGATTGGCTCAAGCTCAAAAGCTCAAGACTCTTCATTTTATATTTTAGTGATCCAAGATCACATTGAGCTTTAGGAAAAGCCAATACTATCAAGGAGGGATGAGGTGTTGCTTAATGAGCCTCTTGCTTCATGTGCTTAGTGATATGCTCCAAAACCCTCAGCTACTTTCCCATATCCACATATGACCTAAACCCTAAGCCAAACTCGGTCATACCGATTCTTTCTATCCGGCGCCACCGAGTTTCATTTGTCATAAGCCACTGCCAAACCCTAGCAAATCGGTTCTACCGATAGGGATCTCGGTCTCACCGAGATGGGATTGCAAACTCTCTGTTTCCCTTTTGTAACTTTTCGGTCTCACCAAAAGAGCGAATCGGTCCCACCGAGATTGCAATGTAAATTCAGTGTTTCCTTTTTGTAACTTTTCGGTCTCACCGAAAGAGCAAATCGGTCCCACCGAGTTTGCCTGACCAACTCTCTGGTTAGCTAATTACCAAATTCGGTCCCACCGAGTTTGTGTAATCGGTCTCACCGAGATTACGTTATGCCCAAACCCTAACCATATCGGTCCTACCGAGTTGCATGTCAGTCCCACCGAAAATCTCTAACGGTCACTAGGTTTACATTTTCGGTCCGACCGAGTTTGTTGATTCGGTCCCACCGAGATTGGAAAACTGTGTGTAACGGTTGGATTTTGTGTGGAGGCTATATATACCCCTCCACCTCCTCTTCATTCGTGGAGAGAGCCATCAGAACACATGCACAATTCCAACTCATATGTTCTGAGAGAGAACCACCTACTCATGTGTTGAGATCAAGACATTCCATTCCTACCATATGAATCTTGATCTCTAGCCTTCCCAAGTTGCTTTCCACTCAAATCTTCTTTCCACCAAATCCAAATCCTATGAGAGAGAGTTGAGTGTTGGGGAGACTATCATTTGAAGCACAAGAGCAAGGAGTTCATTACCTACACACCATTTGTTACTTCTTGGAGAGTGGTGTCTCCTAGATTGGCTAGGTGTCACTTGGGAGCCTCCGACAAGATTGTGGAGTTGAACCAAGGAGTTTGTAAGGGCAAGGAGATCGCCTACTTCGTGAAGATCTACCGCTAGTGAGGCAAGTCCTGTGTGGGCGATGGCCATGGTGGGATAGACAAGGTTGCTTCTTCGTGGACCCTTTGTGGGTGGTTGCTTCTTCGTGGACCCTTCGTGGACTCGCGCAACCGTTACCCTTTGTGGGTGGAGCCCTCCGTGGACTCTCGCAACCGTTACCCTTTGTGGGTTGAAGTCTCCATCAACGTGGATGTAGGATAGCACCACCTATCCGAACCACGGGAAAAACATCCGTGCCTCCAATTGCGTTTGAATTCTCCAAACCCTTCCTTTTACATTCTTGCAAGTTGCATGCTTTACTTTCCGCTGCCAATATACTCTTTGCATGCTTGCTTGAATTGTGTGATGATTGCTTGACTTGTCCTACAATAGCTAAAATCTGCCAAGAACTAAAATTGGGAAAAGGTTAAGTTTTTATTTGGTCAAGTAGTCTAATCACCCCCCCTCTAGACATACTTTCGATCCTACAGTTATGTTATCATGAATATGTTTGTGCTGTTGATCCTATCTTGCAAGTTGTAGACACCTATTACGAGTTATGATCTGCATACCCCAAGGTGATAACAATTGGGATTCTTTCCGGTGATTACTGTAGGTTGAGGAGTTCATGTATTCACTAAGTGCTAATGATTTGTTCCAGTTCACTATTAAAAGGAGGCCTTAATATCCCTTAGTTTCCATTAGGACCCCGCTGCACGGGAGGGTAGGACAAAAGGTGTCATGCAAGTTCTTTTCCATAAGCATGTATGACTATATACGGAATACATGCCTACATTATATTGATGAATTGGAAACAGTTCTGTGTCACCCTAGGTTATAGCTGTTGCATGATGAATGCCATCCGACATAATTATCCATTACTGATCCATTTCCTACGAGTTCGTTTCATATTGATCTTTGCTTCATTACTTTTCCGTTGCCACTGTTACAATTGTTGCAAAACTGCTACTGTTACTTTTGCCACCATTACCGTTACTTCCATATAACTTTTCTACTAAATACTTTGCTGCAGATATTAAGTCTTTCATGTGTGGTCGAATTGACAAGTCAGCTGCTAATACTTGAGAATATTTTTGGCTCCCCTCGTGTCGAATCAATAAATTTGGGTTGAATACTCTACCCTTGAAAATTGTTGTGATCCCCTATACTTGTGGGTTATCACCCATCACAAAGCACCTATTCCCATGGCAAGAAATATCAATCTAGTTGGCCAAACCAAACGAAGATTTTGGAGAAGAAATATGAGGCTATAACAATCATGCATAAAAGAGTTCAGCAAAGACTCAAATAATATTCATGGATAGAACTGATCATAAACTCACGATTCATCGGATCCCAACAAACTCATCGCAAAAGTCATTACATCAAATAGATCTCCAAGAACATCAATGAGAACATTCTTCCTCAAGAAATTTTCTAGCCATTCCCTCAATCCGGCCATGGATGGATCTAGCTCGAAGGGCAAGTGGGAGGCCTCCCGCGTCACTGAAGACGACATCCATGAGCTGAAGGGCGCGGGCTACCTTCAAGCCAATGTCTCCCACCGCATTCCAAAGGAGGGCTAGGTCGTCCCCTTGTCCAGGCCAGGTGAGAGGGTGGTGTTCCTGCCCCACTTCATTCGGGGACTAGGCTTCCCTGTCCACCCCTTTGTCAGGTGTTGATGTTCTTCTACGAACTATACTTTCATGACCTTACCCGAACTGCTTCCTACACATCTTGGCTTTCATCATCATCTATGAAGCCCTTCTTCGAATCCGAGCACACTTCGGCCTGTGGCTGAAGGTTTTTAATGTCAAGCCAAAGATAGTGGACAGACAACAGGCGGATTGTGGGGGGCGATGATCAGCAAACTCCTCGGGTTGAGTGGCTGGAAGGCACTTTCATAGACATCGTCAAGATCTGGCTAAGGGAGTGGTTCTATATCACAAAGCCGCGTGGTGAAAATTGGGTGGCAATCCCTGCCTTCTGATCCAGACCACCCATAAGGCTAGTCTCGTGGACCAAGAAAGGTCTCGACTAGGGGTCTCCCACAGAGGTGGCATCGCTACAGAAGTGCATCTCCCAGATGACAAAGAAGAAGGCCGAACTGACCAATGTAGTTCAGATCATGCTTCGTGGCCGCCTCCTGCCTTGTCAGGACCAGGCCGCTCCCAAGCCTAAAGACCTTACCACCATGCTCCACTCTACCGCATCACCCACGCCAGGTTGTGGATGGTGTTTTTCAAGCCCCAGAAGGACTGGTCATCCAAGGGAGAAGACATCGGCCTTGACACTACAACTCCTCCTCGGGAGGTATAATAAGGCTTTATTCTCATGTTCGGATATTACCATTTAACAAGGAACTTGAATTTTTATTCTCTTACCCGCAGAGCTGGCTAAAGAAGGCCGAGTCGATCGACAGCCCGACCCCACTACCCGAGGCCTCCAGGGCGGCTCTATTAACCGAGATCCTGGTCGTGGCGCCATACCAGGCGCTAGAGAAGAAGGAGAATAAGAAGATGGAGAAGAGGGAGGCCAGAGAAGGCCTCCATCCCAGGGGTCTGCTGGACACCAGATCCGAGGAAACCCATGCCCACTCCGCCCTTGACGGGGAAACGGAGCAAGGAGATGACGGGGAGGAGAGCGACTCCTCCCTGACCAAGAAGAGGGCGGCGTCCGAAGACGCCGAGGAGGATCAACATCCTCCTACCCCAAAGAAGAAATGTAGGGCCAAGGTGGCCCTATCCCAAGACATCTCGGACTCTGCTAAGGAGTCCGAGGCTTCCGAAGAGGTCCCCCAAAGGAACCCTAGGGTCAAGCCCCTAGCTCAGAGGTATATAACCGAAGACTATCCAGGTTGTCCATACTATGTTCATCACTCACCATATGCCTGTCTTTAATATTGCAGTCCTCCACGTGACCTCCCCACTGATCGAGTCTCTGACGGGGATTCTCCGCTAGCTGAACTAGCGGAGATGGTACTGCATCATGCACCATGCCTCCCCTGGTCGTCGAGGTGATCGGGGAGGTGTTGTCCCGAAAGACCCCTCCCGGACCGGACACGGGGGCACGATGATGATGTGATGGTCGAGGTAAACACTTCGGCCACCGAAGATCGTGATGGGAGAAACCCCCTAGTGAACAAGGAGGGGGAGCTTAGCCAGTCCGAGCCCTCACCTAAGACGGTTCCAGAGCCGCTAAGGCGCCAGGAGCCGAATACTCCGGTTACAACTACAGGTGGAGCCAGGGTGACTCCGCCACCCCGGCCTGCTTTAGAGCGGGCACCGGCTGGGTGGACGGATGTGGTGGTGGTGCTGACCAATTCCTCCCTCACCGAGGAGCACCATGCCCTGATGGGCACGGTGTTGCAAAGCATTCGGTCCGTGGACAACAAGCTGAAAGAAGCTTTCAGCGGTCTCTTGACAAGCTTCAAGGTAAGCCATGTAATGCCATGTGTCTCTTAGTTTTTACCTATGCGAGCAAGTAGTCGTGTGTACAGTAGCTCTCAAGCCCTAGGTGAGTTACAAACACTCATGCGGGGGTCAAAATAGTGTGACGGTATAGATCATAGACGTACCGAAGCCCCCTAAAAATGCGGTCAATTTTAGGAGACACCGATCAATGTACGGGGATTTCATAGTTGGCGTGTAATGTGCATGCATCATCCTCGGTGCTGGCTGCCCGGGATGAGGAATGGGTCAAGCTCAATCGAAAGCTCAAGAGCTCCAATGACGAGCTTAATCAGATTAACAAACGGTTTGACGAGACGCAAGGTAAGCCTGAATTGAATTATTTTGATATTGTTGTTTGTTTATGAAGTCGGTGTTGTTAAACTTAATTAGATACACCTAGCATTACTGCAGTTGTTGCCACAGAGGTTGACAACCTCAAGGCCGAGATGCAAAAGGCTCAGCAGGCTACAGAGCAGAGGGTGGCGATCGATCAAGCGGCCGCCGAACTAAAGACAGTGAAGACCATCAGTGAAAAACACGAGGCCGGAGTGGATGAGGTGCAGTGGTAGCTCAAGGATGCCATCACAAAATGTGAGGACCTTGAGCAAAATAGCAAGGATCATTCCTCCTACCTGACCTTGTTAAAATTGGCGATCAAGTAGGTGCGGACGGAGGCGCAAGGCTGCCAAGAAAAGCTCCGCCAAGTCAAGCTTATTGCGGATGGTAAGCCGTACTTACTGCAATGTGCCTTTGGTGGTAACCGGTTTGCCTTGCTTACGCAAGTATGGCATTCCCCAGGCACTTTTGCGGATCTCCCAAGGAGTGCGTCCAACGCGGCTAAGTACTCTGCGTCCCATGAGGGTCGTGCCGAGCAGAGGTTGTTTTGAGCGCAGTTTCGAGCCCCCGAGCACCCTTCCCTCCTCAACAACCATATGAAGCAGTTGATGGAGTTGCATCGGATGGCGGAGCCTGCGATGAAGGACCTTTGTGTCAAGTTATGGCCTCCGGAGTCATCGTCCAACAGCTACTTTGGCCTAGTGCATAGGTTGTGTGACACCGAGCCCTGGATTGACGTCTGGAAGCGTTTTTTGTGTATCGAGGGAGCTAGGATGGCCTTCGGCAAGACCATGGTGCACTGGCCAAAGATAAAGCCAACCGAGATGGCCACGGGTATGCCGCCCCCTGGGAAGGAGCAAGGTGCCCCGAGCAATATTTTCCCATTGTGATGGATGGTGCTCGGGCGATAGAGGCCCCGTGCTCTAAGGATGTAATTTATGAATAGATGTACTACTATTTATCTGAGCAAGTTCAAAATTTTGTTGCTTTATATTACAACCAACTGTCGTGATTTACTATGTGTTGTTTAATTATATTGACTCATGTCCGTCTGTTCTAAACTGAAAGTTACCAGTCGTCGGCTTCCACCCCTTTGTAGATACTGCAAAGGTCTTTCTTCCTTAACACTATAACCCTTAGCTGACATCTCGGTGCCCGGAGGCGGTAGTGTGTAGGAGAAACAAGGCAATCAGACTATGCGGTTTTAGTGCTTTCACTTAACCATAGGAGCTTGAAGGCGGGAGCTAGTGACTACCCCAAGTGGTTCGTGATGCTCGGCTGTGCCAGAGTCAACACCATCATCACTTGGTTTCTGTGACAGCAACCCTTAGTATAACAGGAATAACCTCCATCAATTTTTAGTTTTACTCTTGTCATCGGATCGCCGACCAATTCTCGCTTATTATGACAGTCAGTTTTCGGCTTTCTCCACTGAGGTACTTAACCAGATGAGCTAGAAGTACAACCGCAGTGGTTCTCCCTTTACCCTCCTAGCCAAACAATGCGGAACATAAGAGGGCAAACATAGGAGCCGGCCAACCCAACTATTGACCAAAGACATAACTTGGAGCCAATTCATATAATGCAATATCTGAGACGCCGAGCACGTAAGATAGAGATAGTGTCAGAATGATGCTTGGGGGGAGTTTCATAGTCGAGCTCCCGGTTTATTAGTTGATCGCATCTAGAACATGTATCGAACAAGCTTGTTTCAGCGTGAAAAAGCGAAAAGAGATATGCAACATGAATGTATGCAATGGGAGCGTAATGATGGTCTTTATTTCCGATGAATGTGTGACGTCGATCCGTACAATTCTAACTGCCGAAACAACTGTTGTAGATACTTTGGGAAAAATATAAATGATAGAGGAAAGGTTTACACGGGGCCTCTATGAGTCGTTTGACGTCCCTACCGTGCCGTGCGGCACGTTTGCGCCTTCGCTCTGTAGGAGGTTCCGTAGAAAGAAAAATGAAGATCGATGGGCGGGTCCTTAAGAGAGGCTCATGAGAACTTAGCCGCAATATATCAGCTTTACGCTAGTTAGGCCCTAGATGGTCCCTGATAATGGTCCGAAGACATATGTGGCCATAGTTTGGTCCCTTCCATTTTTTCCCACAACAGCCCATGGAATCTTTAGCGCAAAATGGTGTACCCGAGGTACATATCCTACAACTAAAGAAGCCGTGCTATGGGGAGCGTATCCCTATTTAGGGTGAGAACTTGAAGGCTCCAGAAGCGGTGCTGAAGCTCGAACTCGTTTGTGTGCATCTTGCACCTTGATGTGAGCCTGGCTCTTGGATGCCCCTTTGTCGGCCTGTACTTTAGCTGCCAGAGCTGCTGTGTGCTCTTCAGTTCGAAGCGAGCGCTCGGTGTTACCATTAATGGTGATGATACCCTTAGGTCTAGGCATCTTGAGCTTCAAATATGCGTAGTGGGTGACGGCATTGAAGCGAGCAAACGTTGTACGACCGAGAATTGTGTGATAGCCGCTGTGGAAAGGGACGATGTCGAAAATCAAGTCTTCACTACAGAAGTTGTACGGCGAGCCAAAGACTACTTCCAAAGTGACAGTGCCCGAGCAACATGGTTCGACGCCTGGGATTACTCCTTTAAAGGTGGTATTGCTAGGTTTGATCCTTGATGGATCAATTCCCATCTTCCTTACTGTACCTAAGTAAATCAGATTGAGGTTGCTATCTCCGTCCATTAGGACTCTGGTGAGGTGGTATCCATCCACGATGGGGTCGAGCACCAAAGTCGTCGTTCCTTCAGGACAGATATTGGTTGGATGGTCTCTACGGTCGAAGGTGATCGGGCAAGCTGACCATGGGTTATATTTCCGGGCCACCAGCTCTAAGGCATAAACATCCCGAAGTGCTTGTTTGCATTCCTTCTTGGGTATGTGTGTGACATAGATTATGTTCATAGTTTTTACCTCTGGAGGGAATTGTTTCTGGCCTCCATTGTTCGTCCTGTGAGGCCCATCATCTTGTGAAGGGATTTAGTTTCTTTCCAGAGCTTCCATTTCCATTACCATTCTTTACCTCAGAACAATCATTGGCGTAGTGTCCAGTCTTCCCGCACTTGAAACAGGTAACGTGACTCAGATCCTTCTTGGCGGGGGTTGCTGGGTTGAAACGGCTCTGACTTCTATTTCCTCCATTCCAATTTCGATTCTTAGAGTCATTGTGGTTATGTGAACTCCCTCCATTGTGAGAATGGCCACCATGGTTATGATGGGTATGTCCTCCCGAGTTCGGGGTAAAACGAGGCTTCTGCTGAGCTCCAGAGTTATACTTCCCATGTCCATACTTCCGTTTTCGGTTCTCTATCTACTGCTGCTTGCCTTCAATCATGAGGGCCCTGTCTACCAGTTCCTGATAATTGGTGAATGTTGCCACCATCAACTGCATAGTCAGCTCATCATTCAGCCCCTCAAGGAACTTCTCCTGCTTCGCGGCATCTGTGGCCACATCATCTGGGGTGTAGCATGCTAACTTGCTGAACTCATCCATGTACTGCACCACGGTACAATTCCCTTGGCATAAGTTGCGGGACTCACGCTTCTTCATACTCATAGCTCCAGCTGAGACGCGTGCAGTGCGGAAAGCCTGCTGAAATTGATCCCAAGTCACATTGGCCACGGGAAAAGTGGTAGTGTAGTTCTCCCACCATGAGGCTATGGGTCCATCCAGTTGATGTGCGGCAAAGCGCACCTTCTCAGCATCTGTGCAACATGCGGTGGTCAGCTCCCTTCCAATCTTGCGGAGCCAGTCATCAGCAACAATCGGCTCGGTGCTACTAGAGAACACCGGCGGGTTCAACCTTAGAAAGCGGGCTAAGTTGTCAATTGGGGGTGGTGGCGGTGGGTTGTTGTTGTTGTTGCCTTGGTTCTGGACTAGAAACTGCATCGAGGCATTCTGCTGTTAGATCAACTGACTGAGCTCCGATGGAAGGCGAATGCGGGGCCACGTCTCGGAGGCATCTGATAGGTTTAGAGGGGTGAGAACAGAATAGAGTGAGGTCTAAAGAGAGATTTCACTACCCATATGCATATGATACAAACAAATTCATTCCACACCACTCAATACCAAACAAGATTCATACAATCGATCTAAGCTACCATTACAAAATATCGCGAACGATTACTATATACATGGAAGTACTCTAATGGTAATATGGTGGTCGACTAGAAATTTTGATCGGTGGAATACTCGATAATATATGCTCTAGCTTCGTCTTCATAATCATCGTCGATGTCGGGGTCAGAGTCTGTGTTGTCTAGTATGATGTAATCTTCTGAACGAATGTCCACTCCAGGCTTGGGACTCCCCATGAATATTCCTAGCTTCTTCTTCAGGTCTTCATTTTGCTCCAGTAGTACAGCAATTTCTTCTTCATATCCATCGCGTGTAGCTTTGAGTTCTTCCTCCAGCTCCATGTTCCAGGTCATCACCTTCTTCGTGTCTATCATGTGGGTGCACATCTGGTTCTCGTAGCATCGAATGTGCTGGTTCAACTCTTGTATGTAGGCTGCAATGATTTATCCTTCCTGGTGCGAATCATCCAATGGCGTCCACATATCTGGTAGGTGGTGTCCCTAAGATCCTTGTTGTACACCTCGCCTATGCGTCCAATGGCGATGTGGGCGGCCATGCTCTTTCCTAAACTCCAGGTTGGTGCATCAAAGGAAAACTCGATGGGCTCAGTAACTGGTGTAAAAGTCCTTCCTAGAACACGAACTTGAATCGTCCAGCGCTCCTCTTCTGGTAAAGTGGCAGTGAAGGTTCCGGTGAAACTTGGTATGTCAATGTTCAGGTACCTAGTGACTTCCTTCAAGTGTCGTCCGGAAGGGGTGTCATCATCCGGTTGAGTGAACTTGTTCCTTAGGTCCGCCATCTATAGAGTAGAAATGGAGAAGAGTTAGAAATGAGTAGAGAAGAGTATCCTATGGCTTTTCCTAGTGGTCGCGTCCTACAGTCAGCGTGTGCTCCGATACCATCTTGTAGCGACCCGGTCCCAATGGACCGTAGTCTTTGTGCTTAAGTGTCATCCCTGGATCGGTATTGCTGACACACACAGTACTCGAGGATTTATAACAGAGTTCAATCACACACTTATTACATCGAGTGTCTCAAAAAGAGTACTTATTACAATAATATGGCTAAAGGCCATCTAAATTAAGATAACTACGGAAGCATCGAAGGTAAATGAGTCCATCCAACTCCACGGCAAAACTGAGTGCATGACAACGACCTATCGCACCTTACTCTTCGTCTGAAAATTCCGCAACATGATACGTTGCATCCATGTAGGTCAGCACATGGAATATGTGATACGTCTCCAACGTATCTATAATTTTTGATTGCTCCATGCTATATTATCTACTGTTTTGGACATTATTGGGCTTTATTTTCCACTTTTATATTATTTTTGGGACTAACATATTAACCAGAGGCCCAGCCCAGAATTGTTGTTTTTTGCCTATTTTAGGGTTTCGAAGAAAAGGAATATCAAACGGAGTCCAAACGGAATGAAACCTTCGGGAACGTGATTTTCTCACCGAACATGATCCAGGAGACTTGGACCCTACGTCAAGAAACAAAGGAGGAGGCCACGAGGTAGGGGGCGCACCTAGCCCCCCCCTAGGCGTGCTCTCTACCCTCATAGGCCCCCTGTTGCTCCACCGACGTACTCCTTCCTCCTATATATCCCTACGTACCCCCGAACGATCAGATACGGAGCCAAAACCCTAATTCCACCGTTGTAACTTCCTGTATCCACGAGATCCCATCTTGGGGCCTGTTCCGGAGCTCCGCCGGAGGGGGTATCCATCACAGAGGGCTTCTACATCAACACCATAGCCTCTCTGATGAAGTGTGAGTAGTTTACCTCAGACCTTCGGGTCCATAGTTATTAGCTAGATGGCTTCTTCTCTCTTTTTGGATCTCAATACAATGTTCTCCCCCTCTCTTGTGGAGATCTATTCGATGTAATCTTATTTTTGCAGTGTGTTTGTTGAGACCGATGAATTGTGGGTTTATGATCAAGATTATCTATGAACAATATTTGAATCTTCTCTGAATTCTTTTATGTGTGATTGGTTATCTTTGCAAGTCTCTTCGAATTATCAGTTTGGTTTGGCCTACTAGATTGATCTTTCTTGCAATGGGAGAAGTGCTTAGCTTTGGGTTCAATCTTGCGTTGTCCTTTCCCAGTAACAGTAGGGGCAGCAAGGCACGTATTGTATTGTTGCCATCGAGGATAACAAGATGGTTTTTTTTATCATATTGCATGAATTTATCCCTCTACATCATGTCATCTTGCTTAAGGCGTTACTCTGTTTTCATTAACTTAATACTCTAGATGCATGCTGGATAGCGGTCGATGAGTGGAGTAATAGTAGTAGATGCAAGCAGGAGTTGGTCTACTTGTCTTGGACGTGATGCCTATATACATGATCATACCTAGATATTCTCATAACTGTGCTCAATTCTGTCAATTGCTCAACAGTAATTCGTTCACCCACCGTAAAATACTTATGCTCTTGAGAGAAGCCACTACTGAAACCTATGGCCCCCAGGTCTATCTTCATCATATTAATCTTCCCATACTTAGTTATTTCCTTTGCTTTTTACTTTGCCTTTATTTTACTTTGCATCTTTATCACAAAAATTCCAAAAATATTATCTTATCATATCTATCAGATCTCACTCTCGTAAGTGGCCGTGAAGGGATTGACAACCCCTTATCGCGTTGGTTGCGAGGAGTTATTTTCTTTGTGCAGGTACTAGGGGACGCGCGCGCAACCTCCTATTGGATTGATACCTTGGTTCTCAAAAACTGAGGGAAATACTTACGCTACTTTGCTGCATCATCCTTTCCTCTTCGGGGAAATCCAACGCAGTGCTCAAGGGGTAGCAAGAAGAATTTCTGGCGCCGTTGCCGGGGAGGTTCGTGCAAGTCAAGATTTGACTTCCAACAATGACCCATTTCTGGCGTCTACGCAAAAGTCAACATACCAAGTACCCATCACATACCCTTATCTCCCGCATTACATTATTAGCCATTTGCCTCTCGTTTTCCTCTCCCCCACTTCACCCTTGTCGTTTTATTCGCCCTCTCTCTCTATCCTCCCTCTCTTTCTCTATTTGCCTCTTTTCTGTTTACTTGTCGTTATGGCCAGTCCTCTATCTTCTCCGTTGTCTCCCGAGAATGAAGTTCTAAATTTTAAGCAAAGGGAGGGAGAAAATCTAAAAGGCGCTTGGTATAGAATTTGCAATGCTCAAAATAGATCTACCAGGAAGCAATCTACTTCTGTTCTACTTCGCAATTTTTATGTAGGCATTTCTCCTTGTACAGATTTGTCCTTGATACCATTACCAGAGTGAATTTCTTGGGTAGCCACACTTTTGATTCTTATAATGCTATGATAGATTTATTTGGCTCACCACCTCTTTTGGTTAATGGAACTGTATTAACTTTGGAGCATGTAATGCAAAGGCTCGAAATTATTGAAAATAAGGTTGCTACCGTAGAGTCAATTGAACATTCGGATAAAAAGATCCACAACTGAATCTCTCAATATGGATCTAAAGTAGGAGTCACTTTGAAAAATATTAAAGAGAAGGAACCCATAGTTAATGAGAAAATAAATCATGATTCCACTAGAATCGATAAACTTGAGGGTATCATCACCAACTTGGGAACCACTTTTTATTCCGTAAAGAATACTCCAAGTCCTCTGACTAAAATTGCCAAGCTTATGTATGTTCCTAAAAATAAGGGTGAATCCTCTAGTAAGGAAACTGCGGATCTCAAATCTATAAGTATTCATCCCAATCTTGTTGCTATCATTAAGGAACCATTTGTTACAAATGAATTTTTTGATCTTGTGCCTAAAAGTTTGATAATAACTAAAAAGAAAGAAATTCCTGAGGATGGTAGATGCCTCATTGAAGAATTACCAACCAAAGATGGCAATACCTAGATCTATCCTTGCTTTTTATGCCTAGCTAGGGGCGTTAAACAATAGCGCTTGTTGGGAGGCAACCCAATTTTATTTTTATTCCTTGCTTTTTGCTCCTGTTTATTAATAAATAATTTATCTAGCCTCTATTTTGGTTGTGTTTTTTGTATTTAATTAGTGTTTGTGCCAAGTAGAACCATTGGGAAGACTTGGGGAAAGTCTTGATATCTTGCTGTAAAAAACAGAAACTTTAGCGCTCACGAGAACTGCTGCCATTTTTATTTGGAAAGTTCTATTTACTTAATTATTTTTGCAGATGATTAATAGATAAATTACGCACGTCCAGAAATTTATTTTAGAATTTTTTGGGTTCCAGATCTTGCGCTAGATACAGATTACTACAGACTGTTCTGTTTTTGACAGATTTTGTTTTTCGTGTGTTATTTGCTTATTTTGATGAATCTATGGCTAGTCAAATAGTTTATAAACCATAGAGAAGTTGGAATACAGTAGGCTTAACATCAATATAAATAAATAATGAGTTCATTACAGTACTTTGAAGTGGTCTTTTGTTTTCTTTCGCTAACGGAGCTCACGAGATTTTCTACTTTGAGTTTTGTGTTGTGAAGTTTTCAAGTTTTGGGTAAAGATTTGATGGATTATGGAACAAGGATTTGCAAGAGCCTAAGCTTGGGGATGCCCATGGAACCCCCAATATAATATAAGGACACCTAAAAGCCAAAGATTGGGGATGCCCCGGAAGGCATCCCCTCTTTCGTCTACTTCTATCGGTAACTTTACTTGGAGCTATATTTTTATTCACCACATGATATGTGTTTTGCTTGGAGCGTCTTGTATTATTTGAGTCTTTATTTGTTATTTTACCACAATCATCCTTGTGTATTTTATAGAGCCATACATGATTTGGAATTTTTTAGAATACTCTATGTGCTTCGCTTATATCTTTTGAGTTATATAGTTTTGCTCTAGTACTTTACTTATATCTTTTAGAGCACGGTGGTGGATTTGTTTTATAGAAACTGTTGATCTCTCATGCTTCACTTAGATTATTTTGAGAGTCTTAAATAGCATGGTAATTTGCTTAAATAATCCTAATATGCTTGGTATTCAAGAATAGTATAAACTTTCTTATGAGTTTGTTGAATACTATGAGAAGTTTGATGCTTGATAATTGTTTTGAGATATGAAGATGGTGATATTAAAGTTGTGCTAGTTGAGTAGTTGTGAATTTGAGAAATACTTGTGTTAAAGTTTGTTATTCCCGTAGCATGAACGTATGGTGAACCGTTATGTGATGAAGTCGGAGCATGATTTATTTATTGATTTTCTTCCTTATGAGTGGCGGTCGGGGAGGAGCGATGGTCTTTTCCTACCAATCTATCCCCCTAGGAGCATGCGCGTAATACTTTGCTTTGATAACTTGTAGATTTTTGCAATAAGTATATGAGTTCTTTATGACTAATGTTGAGTCCATGGATTATACGCACTTTTCTTCCTTCCACCATTGCTAGCCTCTCTAATACCGCGCACCTTTCGCCGGTATCATACACCCACCATATACCTTCCACAAAACAGCCACCATACCTACCTATTATGGCATTTCCATAGCCATTCCGAGATATATTTCCATGCAACTTTCCACCATTCCGTTTATTATGACACACTCCATCATTTTCATATTGCTTAGCATGATCATGTAGTTGACATCGTATTTGTGGCAAAGGCACCATTCATAATTCTTTCATACATGTCACTCATGAGTCATTGCATATCCCGGTACACCGCCGGAGGCATTCACATAGAGTCATATTTTGTTCTAAGTATCGAGTTGTAATTGTTGAGTTGTAAGAAAATAGAAGTGTGATGATCATCATTATTAGAGCATTGTCCCAGTGAGGAAAGGATGATGGAGACTATGATTCCCCCACAAGTCGGGATGAGACTCCGGACGAAAAAAAGAAAGAAAAGAGGCCATAAAAAACATAAAAGGCCCAAATAAAAAATGATAGAAAAAGAGAGAAGGGGCAATGCTACTATCCTTTTACCACACTTGTGCTTCAAAGTAGCACCATGATCTTCATAGTAGAGAGTCTCTCATTTAGTCACTTTCATATACTAGTGGGAATTTTTCATTATAGAACTTGGCTTGTATATTCCAATGATGGGCTTCCTCAAATTGCCCTAGGTCTTCGTGAGCAAGCGAGTTGGATGCACACCCACTTAGTTTCTTTTTGAGCTTTCATATACTTATAGCTCTAGTGCATCCGTTGCATGGCAATCCCTACTCACTCACATTGATACCTATTGATGGGCATCTCCATAGCCCGTTGATATGCCTAGTTGATGTGAGACTATCTTCTCCCTTTTTGTGTTCTCCACAACCACCATTCTATTCCACCTATAGTGCTATATCCATGGCTCACGCTCATGTATTGCATGAAGATTGAAAAAGTTTTGAGAATGTCAAAAGTATGAAACAATTGCTTGGCTTGTCATCGGGGTTGTGCATGATTTAAATACTTTGTGTGGTGAAGATAGAGCATAGCCAGACTATATGATTTTGTAGGGATAACTTCCTTTGGCCATGTTATTTTGAGAAGACATAATTGCTTTGTTAGTATGCTTGAAGTATTATTATTTTTATGTCAATATTAAACTTTTATCTTGAATCTTTTGGATCTGAATATTCATACCACAATTAAGAAGAGTTACATTAAAATTATGCCAAGTAGCATTCCACATCAAAAAATCTGTTTTTATCATTTACCTACTCGAGGACGAGAAGGAATTAAGCTTGGGGATGCTTGATACGTCTCCGACGTATCTATAATTTTTGATTGCTCGCTATATTATCTACTGTTTTGGACATTATTGGGCTCTATTATCCACTTTTATATTATTTTCGGGACTAACCTATTAACCGGAGGCCCAGCCCCGAATTGCTGTTTTTTTGCCTATTTTAGGGTTTCGAAGAAAAGGAATATCAAACGGAGTCCAAATAGAATGAAACTTTTGGGAACGTCATTTTCTCACTGAACATGATCTAGGAGACATGGACCCTATGTCAAGAAACAAAGGAGGAGGCCACGAGGTAGGGGGCGCGCCTACCCCCCCCCCCCCAGCGCCCTCCACCCTCATGGGCCCCCTGTTGCTCCACCGACGTACTCCTTCCTCCTATATATCCCTACGTACCCCCAAACGATCAGATACGGAGCCAAAACCCTAATTCCACCGTTGTAACTTCCTGTATCCACGAGATCCCATCTTGCGGCCTGTTTCGGAGCTCCGCCGGAGGGGGTATCCATCATGGAGGGCTTTTACATCAACACCATAGCCTCTTCGATGAAGTGTGAGTAGTTTACCTCAGACCTTCGGGTCCATAGTTATTAGCTAGATGGCTTCTTCTCTCTTTTTGGATCTCAATACAATGTTCTCCCCCTCTCTTGTGGAGATCTATTCGATGTAATCTTCTTTTTGCGGTGTGTTTGTTGAGATCGATGAATTGTGGGTTTATGATCAAGATTATCTATGAAAAATATTTGAATCTTCTCTGAATTCTTTTATGTATGATTGGTTATCTTTGCAAGTCTCTTCGAATTATCAGTTTGGTTTGGCCTACTAGATTGATCTTTCTTGCAATGGGAGAAGTGCTTAGCTTTGGGTTCAATCTTGCGGTGTCCTTTCTCAGTGACAGTAGGGGCAGCAAGGCACGTATTGTATTGTTGCCATCGAGGATAACAAGAAGGTGTTTTATCATATTGCATGAATTTATCCCTCTACATCATGTCATCTTGCTTAAGGCGTTACTCTGTTTTCATTAACTTAATACTCTAGATGCATGCTGGATAGCGGTCGATGAGTGGAGTAATAGTAGTATATGCAAGCAGGAGTCGGTCTACTTGTCTCGGCCGTGATGCCTATATACATGATCATACCTAGATATTATCATAACTATGCTCAATTCTGTCAATTGCTCAACAGTAATTCGTTCACCCACCGTAAAATACTTATGCTCTTGAGAGAAGCCACTACTGAAACCTATGGCCCCCGGGTCTATCTTCATCATATTAATCTTCCAATACTTAGTTATTTCCTTTGCTTTTTACTTTGCCTTTATTTTACTTTGCATCTTTATCACAAAAATACCAAAAATATTATCTTATCATATCTATCAAATCTCACTCTCATAAGTGACCATGAAGGGATTGATAACCCCTTATTGCGTTGGTTGCGAGGAGTTCTTTGCTTTGTGCAGGTACTAGGGGACGCGCGCGTAACCTCCTACTGGATTGATACCTTGGTTCTCAAAAACTGAGGGAAATACTTACGCTACTTTGCTGCATCATCCTTTCCTCTTCGGGGAAATCCAACGCAGTGCTCAAGAGGTAGCAATATGCTGGCAGGATAACACTATAGAGCAATGAACAAATAACATCTATCACTATGTGCATATATGGCTGGTGGAGGCTGTAAGGTTATCATTTGCATAAAGGTAATTTTCCCCTACAACAATGGAATATATTTTATTTAACTACAAAGTTTAAGTCTTTATTGAGAAGGTACTCCCAACTCAATCCCAATATAATATTAATAACCCAATAAATTCATTAAGCAAAGTGATGAGATCAAACAATAATTCAAGTACCAGATACTCAAGATGTCCATAACCGGGGACACAGCTAACCATGATTAGTTTGTACACTCTGTAGAGGTTTGCACACTTTTCCCCACAAGACTTGATCTCCTCCGAAGGATTTCTCGCACTACATGATGTTTGAGAAACGGATGATCGAGACACAGTATTTTTGAAGAGGTCCCCTTAACCGATAGATAGGCCGATACACCTACAATTCCCCTACATCTTCTAGCCCATCATGGAAAGGTTTCCCACAACTTACTCAACTATGCCAGAGCCCATAATGGCATGTGGCTGCACACGGAAGTTTATAGCATGAATAATCTTATGATCCCTTTGAACCTGGGTGGCATTCCATAGGATGATCACACGGGTTCCCCGGGATCTCCTAGGATAACACTGGATTCCCCAGGTGCCCACAACCAATCCACCCAGATTTGTATTAAAGTAGCCACCTTAAGTTTCCCTTAGTTAAATATAACTCTCACATCTTTCATGGATCTCACGTACCAATCCACGTCTACGAGCATAGCAAAGCAGTATGATCATAACGTATAATACCCGGGGTTTGATAAAAGACAATAGTTTCCTACCTCAACAACTACTTCCCATACCCACATGTTACCAAATCCTACTCATGCAATGTTTGAGGGTTGAAACTAATGCATAAAATTGGGTAATAAAGGGATATGATCAAAGTGTTACTTGCCTTGCTGACGATTGGTAAACCCTAGAGATTCGTAGTAGCAAGCCTCGCACTCTAGAAACTCTATCATGAATAAACAATAGCATACATAAGCACTCAAGCATAAGATGCAAAGGTAAAACCAAAAGAAAAGATCTAAACAGAAAGTTCAAGTGAAGAGCTTCGATTTGCAGCGCGGGGCGGCGGTGGCTTGGTGGCGGAGAGGTTGGGGCGCGGCGGCTTTAAAGGGGGTCGGGAGGGGCTCCAACTTCGGGAGGGGGTCGGGAAACGGCGTCGGTGGCTCGGACTCCGGTGGGAGTCCGGCTCGGCCACGCGCTGGGGAGGCGGCGGCGCTGACGGGCCGGCTGGGCCTTTGACCCAGTTCGGTCCGGAACTTTTTTTAAAATAAATTTCGCCATGAAGAAAAATAATAAATAAAATAAAATAAAATTCCAAAAATAATTTTCACCGTCCTCTCCTAATATTTAGGACCAAGTGAACATTTTTCTGGGCTAAATGCAAATTTAAAAAATGCATATTTTTCCCTTATTTAAGTGAATAAAATATCAAATAAAATATATTTTTATTCAAAATTAATTTTCCATTATTTCCTTGCTGTTTTGAAGAAGTTGTATTATCTTCTCTCATTATTTTATTTTATTTATAAATAACTGGAAAAATAATTTCAAATAAAAATTCACTTTGATCCAAAATGCCAAATTTTGAAAATTCAAAAATGGATTTTTATGAAAACCTCCAACTCTTTCAAATGGTCCTTGAGTTGCTTAAGGTCTCTAGGATCAAAATGTCCAAATAAATCAAGTTCAAAATGCAGAAATTATGGATGCATATGATGACCTAATGATTAACATCCAAATTGAAAATTGGGATGTTACAAAGACCCGGCTCATAAGGATAAGCCACCCTAAGGCTTAAATTATCTCTAGGTTTAAGTCGTCCTGACGTTAAGTCATCTCAGATCCTAACCCGGCTGGTGAGACCCGGCTAGTGAGACCGGAAGGTGAGACCTGGCAGGCAGTCTTTAACCCGACAGGCAGTTGTAAGATAGCAGATGATGTCTACTACGCAACCTTCTTCTTGTAGCCTCATGTTGGGCCTCCAAGCGCAGAGTTTTGTAGGACACTAGCAAATTTCCCTCAAGTGGAGGACCTAAGGTTTATCAATCTGTGGGAGCATAGGATGAAGATGGTCTCTCTCAAACAACCGTGCAACCAAATAAAAAAGAGTCTCTTGTGTCCCCAACACACCCAATACAATGGTAAATTGTATAGGTGCACTAGTTCGACGAAGAGATGGTGATACAAGTGCAATATGGATGGTAGATATACATTTTTGTAATCTAAAAATATAAAAACAGAAAGGTAACTAGTTGTAAAAGTGAGCGAAAACGGTATTGCAATGCTTGGAAACAAGGCCTAGGGTTCATACTTTCACTAGTGCAAGTTCTCTCAACAATGATAACATAATTATATCATATAACAATCCCTCAATGTGCAACAAAGAGTCACTCCAAAGTCACTAATAGCTGAGGATAAACGAAGAGATTATTGTAGGGTACGAAACCACCTCAAAGTTATTCTTTCTTATCAATCTATTGGGCTATTCCTATAAGTGTCACAAACAGCCCTAGAGTTCGTACTAAGATAACACCTTAAGACACACATCAACCAAAACCCTAATGTCACCTAGATCATCTCATGTCACCTCCAGTATCCGCGGGTTTGATTATACGATATGCATCACACAATCTCAGATTCATCTATTCAAACCAACACAAAGAACTTCCAAGAGTGACCCAAAGTTTCTACCAGAGAGTCAAGACGAAAACGTGTTCCAACCCCTATGCATAAGTTCACAAGGTCACAGAACCCGCAAGTTGATCACCAAAACATACATCAAGTAGATCACGTGAATATCCCATTGTCACCACAGATAAGCACACACAAGAAATACATCAAGTGTTCTCAAATCCTTAAAGACTCAATCCGTTAAGAAAAATTCAAAGGGAAAACTCAATCCATTACAAGAAGGTAGAGGGGGAGAAACATCATAAGATCCAACTATAATAGCAAAGCTCGCGGTACATCAAGATTGTGCAAATCAAGAACACGAGAGAGAGAGAGAGATCAAACACATAGCTACTGGTACATACCCTCAGCCCCGAGGGTGAACTACTCCCTCCTCGTCATGGAGAACATCGGGATGATGAAGATGGACATCGGAGATGGTTTCCCCCTCCGGCAAGATGCCGGAACGGGCTACCGATTGGTTTTTCATGGCTACAAAGGCTTGTGGCGATGGAACTCCTGATCTAGGTTCTGTTCTGGGGTTTTGGGGATTTATAAGAGGTGTTAGCATCAGGAACAAGTCGGGGGGGGGGGGGCACGAGGCGATGACAATGACAGGGTGCGCCCTCCACCCTTGTAGTGGCCTCGGGACTCTTCTCCGATATCTTTTCGTTCCAGTATTTTTTATATTTTCCAAAAATATTCTCCATAAATTTTCAGGTCAATTGGACTCTGTTTGATATTTCTTTTCTGCGAAACTCAAAAATAGGAAAAAAACAGAAACTGGTACTGGGCTCTAGGTTAATAGGTTAGTCCCAAAAATCATGTAAAATAGCATATAAATGCATATAAAACATCCAAGATAGATAATATAATAGGATGGAACAATAAAAAATTATAGATACGTTGGAGACGTATCAAGCATCCCCAAGCTTAATACCTGCTCGTCCTCGAGTAGGTAAATGATAGAAAGAGAATTTTTGATGTGGAATGCTACCTAACATATTTATCCATGTAATTTTTCTTTATAGTGGCATGAATAGTCAGATCCATGAGATTCAAAATAAATGTTTAATATTGACATAAAAACAATAATACTTCAAACATACTAACAAGGCAATTATGTCTTCTCAAAATAACATGGCCAAATAAAGCTTATCCCTATAAAATCATATAGTCTGGCTATGCTCGATCTTCATTACACAAAATATTCAAATCATGCACAAACCCGATGACAAGCCAAGAAATTGTTTCATACTTTTGACGTTATCAAACTTTTTCAACTTTCATGCAGTACATGAGCGTGAGCCATGGACGTAGAACTATAGGTGGAATAGAAGGTGGACGTGGAGAATACAAAAAATAAGGAGAAAGTCTCACATCAACTAGGCGTATCAATGGTCTATGGAGATTCCCATGAATAGATATCAATGTGAGTGAGTAGGGATTGCCACGCAACGGATGCACTAGAGCTATAAGTTTATGGAAGCTCAAAAAGAAAACTAAGTGGGTGTGCATCCAACTTGCTTGCTCATGAAGACCTAGGGAAATTTGAGGAAGACCATCGTTGGAATATACAAGCCAAGTTCTATAATGAAAAATTCCCACTAGCATATGAAAGTGACAATATAGGAGACTCTCTATCATGAAGATCATGGTGCTACTTTGAAGCACAAGTGTGGTAAAAGGATAGTAACATTGCCCCTTCTCTCTTTTTCTCTCATTTTTTGGGCCTTCTCTTTTTTTGGCCTTCTCTTTTTTTTCTCACATGGGACAATGCTCTAATAATGAAGATCATCACAGTTTTAATTACTTACAACTCAAAAATTACAACTCGATACTATAACAAAATATGACTCTATGTGAATGCCTCTGACAGTGTACTGGGATGTGTAATGAATCAAGAGTAACTTTCATGAAAGAATTATGAACGGTGGCTTTGCCGCAAATACGCTGTCAACTACATGATCATGCAAAGCAATATGACAATGATGGAACGTGTCACAATAAACGGAATGGTGGAAAGTTGCATGGCGATATATCTCGGAATGGCTATGGAAATGCCATAATAGGTAGGTATGGTGGCTGTTTTGAGGAAGGTATATGGTGGGGTTATGGTACCGGTGAAAGTTGCCGGTACAAGAGAGGCTAGCAATGGTGGAAGGGTGAGAGTGCGTATAATCCATGGACTCAACATTAGTCATAAATAACTCACATACTTATTGCAAAAATCTATTAGTCATTGAAAAAAGCACTATGCACATGCTCCTAGGGGGATAGATTGGTAGGTAAATACCATCGCTCGTCCCTGACCGCCACTCATAAGGAAGACAATCAAAAAATATCTCATGCTCCAACTTCGTTACATAACGGTTCACCATACGTGCATGTTACGGGACTCACAAACCTTAACACAAGTATTTCTCAAATTCACAACTATTCACTAGCATGACTCTAATATCACCATCGTCATATCTCAGAACAATCATAAGGAATCAAACCTTTCGTAGTATTCAATGCACTTTTTGTGAAAGTTTTTATTATATCCCTCTTGGATGCCTATCATATTAGGACTAAATTTCTAACCAAAGCAAATTACCATGTTGTTTAAAGACTCTCAAAATAATATAAGTTAAGCATGAGAGTTCAACAATTTCTTCAAAATAAAACTACCATCATGCTCTAAAAATATATAAGTGAAGCACTAGAGCAAATGACAAACTACTCCAAAAGATATAAGTGAAGATCAATGAATAGTTGAATAATTATGTAACTATGTGAAGACTCCTTCTCATTTAAGTATTTCATATCTTAATATTTTATTCAAACATCAAGCAAATCCTAAATAAAATAAAATGATGCTCCAAGCAAAACACATATCATGTGGCGAATAAAAATATAGCCTCAAGTAAAGTTACCGATGAACGAAGATGAAAGAGGGGATGCCATCCGGGGCATCACCAAGCTTAGGCTCTTGGTTGTCCTTGAATATTACCTTTTGGTGCCTTGGTCATCCCCAAGCTTAGGCTCTTTCCACTCCTTATTCCATAGTCCATCAAATCTTTACCCAAAATTTGAAAACTTCACAACACAAGACTTAACAGAAAACTTGTAAGCTCCGTTAGTATTAATAAAGCAAATCACCACTTAGGTACTGTCAACACAAGATTCATAATTCTTCTCACATGATGCCTACTATACCCTATCATTTCTACAATTTATATTAAGAAACATAAGCCATAGAAACTAGAAAACAAGCAAACTATGCATCAAAAACAGAATCTGTCAAAAACAGAACAGTCTGTAGTAATCTGTAACTCTCGAATACTTGTGTAACTCCAAAAATTATGAAAACTTAGTACGGCCTAAGAATTTTTTTATTAATCTTCTGCAAAAAGAATCAGTATTTTATCGCGCTTCTGTTAAAAATGAGAATTGTTTTCCTGAGTGCAAAAGTTTCTGTTTTTCAGCAAGATCAAATCAACTATCAACGTAAGCCATCCCAAAGGTCTTACTTGGTACTTTATTGAAACAAAAGCTATAGAACATGATTACTACAGTAGCTTAATCATGTGAACAAACCAAAACAGTAGGTATAAATGTTAGGTTGTCTTCCAACAAGCACTTCTCTTTAATGCCTTTTTAGCTAGGTGTGATGATTTCAATGATGCTCGCATAAAAGAGAAGAATTGAAGCATAATGGGGGCATCATGAAGCATATGACTAGCACATTTAAGTCTAACCCACTTCCTATGCATAGGAATTTTGTGAGCAAACAATTTATGGGAACAAGAATCAACAAGTATAGGAAGGCAAAACAAGCATAACTTCAAGATTTTCAACACATAGAGAGGAAACTTGATATTATTGCAACTCCTACAAGAATATATTCCACCCTCATACCCTCATAATAATTTTCAGTGGCCTAATGAATGAATTCAACAATATAACCATCACATAAAGCATTATTTTCATGATCCACAAGCATAGAAAATTTACTACTCTCCACATAAGCAAAATTCTTCTCATTCATAGCAGTGGGAGTAAACTCAACAAAATAACTATCATGTGGGGTGTAATCCAATTGAAAATTAAAATCATGATGACAAGTTTCATGGTTATCGTTATTCTTTATAGCATACATGTCATCACAATAATCATCATAGGTAGCAACTTTGTTCTCATGATTAATTGGAACCTCTTCCGAAATAGTGGATTCATCACTAAATAAAGTCATGACCTCTCCAAATCCACTTTCATAAATATTATGAGATACAACACCCTCCAAAATAGTGGGATCATTAGTACCTAGAGTAGACACTCTTCCAAACTCACTTTCATCAATATAATCATCATAAATAGGAGGCATGCTATCATCATAATAAATTTGCTTAACAAAACTTGGGGGGCAAAAAATATCATCTTTATCAAACATAGCATCCCCAAGCTTATGGCTTTGCATATCATTAGCATCATGGACATTCAAAGAATTCATACTAACAACATTGCAATCATGCTCATCATTCAAAAATTTAGTGCCAAACATTTTATACACTTCTTCTTCTAACACTTGAGCACAATTTTCCGTTCCATCATTTTCAAGAAAAACATTAAAAAGATGAAGCATATGAGGCAACCTCAATTCCATTTTTTTTGTAGTTTTCTTTTATAGACTAAATTAGTGATAAAAAAGAAACTAAAAGATTCGATTGCAAGATCTAAAGATATAACTTCAAGCACTAACCTCCCCGGCAACGGAGCCAGAAAAGAGCTTCGTTGACGGGATGTGAGTGTCGCTTACCTAGCCTCCCCGGCAACGGCGCCAGAAAAGAGCTTGATGTCTACTATGCAACCTTCTTCTTGTAGACTCGTGTTGGGCCTCCAATCGCAGAGTTCTGTAAGACAGTAGCAAATTTCCCTCAAGTGGATGACCTAAGGTTTATCAATCTGTGGGAGGCGTAGGATGAATATGGTCTCTCTCAAACAACCCTGCAACCAAAATAACAAAGAGACTCTTGTGTCCCCAACACACTGAATACAATGGTAAATTGTACAGGTGCACTAGTTCGCCGAAGAGATGGTGATACAAGTGCAATATGGATGGTAGATATAGGTTTTTGTAATATGAAAAATATAAAAACAGCAAGCTAACTAATAGTAAAAGTGAGCGAAAACGGTATTGAAATGCTTGAAAACAAGGCCTAGGGTTCATACTTTCACTAGTGCAAGTTCTCTCAACAATAATAACATAATTAGATCATATAACAATCTCTCAACATGAAACAAAGAGTCACTCCAAAGTCACTTATAGCGGGGAATAAACGAAGAGATTATTTTAGGGTACGAAACCACCTCAAAGTTATTCTTTCTGATCGATCTATTGGGATATTCCTATAGTTGTCACAAACAGCCCTAGAGTTCGTACTAAAATAACACCTTAAGACACACATCAACCAAACCCCTAATGTAACGTAGATACTCCAATGTCACCACAAGTATCCGTGGGTTTGATTATACGAGATGCATCACACAATCTCCGATTCATCTATTCAAACCAACACAATGAACTTCCAAGAGTGCCCCAGAGTTTCTATAGGAGAGTCAAGACGAGAACGTGTGCCAACCCCCATGCATAAGTTCAGAAGGTCATAGAACCCGCAAGTTGATCACCGAAACATACATCAAGTAGATCACGTGAATATCCCATTGTCACCACATATAAACACATGCATGACATACATCAAGTGTTCTCAAATCCTTAAAGACTCAATCCGATAAGTTAACTTCAAAGGGAAAACTCAATCCATTACAAGAAGGTAGAGGGGGAGAAACATCATAAGATCCAACTATAATGGCAAAGCTCGTGGTACATCAAGATCATGCCAAATCAAGAACACGAGAGAGAGAGATCAAACACATAGCTACTAGTACATACCCTCAGCCCCGAGGGTGAACTACTCCCTCCTCGTCATGGAGACCGCCGAGATGATGAAGATGGCCACCGGTGATGGTTTCCCCCTCCGGCAGTATGCCGAAACGGGCTCTCGATTGGTTTTTCGTGGCTACAAAGGCTTGCAATGGCGGAACTCCCAATCTAGGTTCTGTTTTGAGGTTTTTGGGATCTATAAGAGGTGTTGGCATCGGGAACAAGTCAGGGGGGCACGAGGTGATGACAATGATGGTAGGCGCGCCCTAGGGGGGCACGCTCCACCCTTGTGGAGGCCTCAAGACTCTTCTCCGATATCTTTTCGTTCTAGTATTTTTATATTTTCCAAAAATATTCTCCATATATTTTCAGGTCAATTGGACTCTGTTTGATATTCCTTTTCTGCGAAACTCAAAAACAAGGAAAATACAAAAACTGGCACTAGGCTCTAGGTTAATAGGTTAGTCCCAAAAATCATATAAAATAGCATATAAATGCTTATAAAACATCCAAGATAGATAATATAATTTAATAGCAGCATGTCGGTCAGCATTGAATTGCCGCCTAAGTCGCCGTCTCCCCTCACTGTTGCCTTTGCTCCGGGTCACCCCGCCTCCAAACTACAAAGCTCAGAGTTGCCGTCTCCATTGTGACCCGTCGTGGTTTGCTCCGGTCTCCTCTACCGCTGTGTCAAACCACCGCCACAAGCTGCCCTCATCGAAGGGCCATGTACTTCATCCGCTGCATGGCTGCGCTGCGACGACTTGGCCTTGCTTCGCGACCCGCCTCTGTCCCTGTCGCACGCCCTTAGCTCGCCGAGGTTCTCCCCATGTAGCCTCGCCTTGTGGGACCAAATCGCCCGAGCCATCACAAGTCGCTGCCGGTCCTCCCCAACTCCTCCTGCCGGCCTCGCTTCCACAAGCAGTCACTACGGCCTCGCCTCCGCCGGTGGCCGTCGCTGTGCCCCCATAGAAGTCGCTGCAAGACACTGCCTTCACCGCACCTCAAGAAGGCCCTCCCCTCGCGCCGACGGCCTGCATCAAGCCGCCCCCATGGTCTCTATCGCCGCATCAAGCCGCCTTTGCTCACTTCATCTACCACCTGGAGTCGCCTCCATTGGCCTCCCGCGCTCGACAACCTTTGTGCATCTTCGTTCTCACACCACTCTGACCCACCGGCTTGCGCTTCCCCTGGCTGCATCACTCATACTTTGCCCCGCAGCTGCGCAAGCCGCCGCGGCCGAGCCAACCTTGCTATTCCTTGCCGACGGCTTGCCCGTGTTGCGCCACACTCTCTGACCGCTCCAGCGCCCTGGCGTGGCCATCTGCCTATGCGGGGAAAGAAAGGAAAAGGGGCTGAGTTAGTTGGAAAAAAATCCAATGGTCAAACATGACCCGCAGGATCACTGCTAAGCCACCCGGTGCCGCGCTTTAAGCCACCACCTCTGTCATCGTTGCTGCAACCCTATGGCTGATAATTCTTGATAAAACATATCAGGTGAAATCCATCCTGTCAAGTTTCTATTGATATATTTTTATTTTCTTCGAGAACAATTACTCTCGTCTGTGAAATTTCTTATGCAGACAATTCATCGTTACAAAAGAGACCATCAAGCTATGGCCCTTGCCTACACCGGATGGATCAATGGACATGCGCACAAGTCCCCACTATTGCGGTTTGGGTAATTTCAACAACTAGCTGGGATGAACCACTGGCCGGATTACTGACACAAATCATATGGGATCATTTATAACCTGCCATGGTCGACCTCAACCGTCCATGGATTCACATCTTGATTCAATGCCAAGGATATACAATGAGTGTCGCGAAGACATCAACTCACCACCTCGTCTCCAGCTTCAACATATTGCAACATTTTGCTGATCAATTATATGCCGATTTATATCACAGTCAAGTATGGAGAATCTCAAGCCAACTCCTCGAGTCGTCTTAAGAGTCGGGAGCTACACAGATATGACTCAACAAATTTTGCAAATTTTGCCAGTTTCAGCAAATTCAAGAACCCCGAGTCATTGGATGGAAAATAACCTGGTCCCGAAGGCTACTGCCATATTATTGGTTATACATGCCTGTATGCTTAATGCTACTCCGACCCCGTGTACTCTCGATAAGTCAATCCGTATGGACCCTGAACTTATCCATGTTAAAACATCGATTGGGTCATGTGAGGGCCAGCTTACGGATAGCGAGTATAAACCAAGGCTATTAAGCCAGCTTCATTGAAACTTGGTTAAACATGCATGTTTGCAAGATGCTACTCCAACCCCGTGTAGTCTCGATAAGTCAATCCATATGGACCCTGAACTTATCCAGGTTAAAACATCGATTATGTCATGTGAGAGTCGGCTTACAGAAAGCGAGGATAAACCAGTGGCTATCATGCTAGTTTCATTGAAGTAAGACTCGAGCTTCGAAATTTGACATTTTTAATACTCTGTTATCATGCACATACATCATCATACATTGTGTAATCATAGCATGCATCATATATGCATGGATATACTGGTTTATATTGCAGGAACCGGTTTTCAAACCGGGTTATATTATTCAAATCTTTAATAGCCAAAATGGATGGATTTTTTATGTTTATCAATAACTAGTATTATGATTGAGGTTTTCAATGCCGCTCCAGAGTAATGGTTATTATTTCTTCATTCAAGAATACCAGCTCACAACAGAGAGAAAGGTTCAATATTGATATGCAGAGCATTCAACAATATCATCCAAACAGAGGATATGATTTATTATACAATGGAAGGAATAGTCTCAAGTCGCTGCATGCATACAATCCGGCACTTGGGGGCTACATTATTCAGATCAAGATTATATCAAGTATGCAAGTCCCATGCCACTGCAATCATGTACCATGGTACTTGGGAGCTAATGCAAGTTGCTTTTCAAATCATCACATTATCAACAGACCTGGATATCTCAGGAGGATGAGACGGCCTTCTATCTTTTTTCTAAGTCCTAGCCTAGTGTTATCTTAATGAGCCGGCCCTTGGGGGCTACACATTGCTCATCAAGTCAATATGATCAGATCTACAAAGTCCCTGCTCATTATTTCAATATGACCTGGCCCTTGGGGGTTACACTGGTTGAAATTTTATGAGCATAAGACAGTTACAAGTCCCAGATTGCTGCAGGCAAGACTACCAGGCACTTGGGGGCTACAAATGTGAGGTAAAAAATATTCAGTTTATGACTGATGAATGAGATGAACAACCCAGATTTCTTCAAGGTTGCGGTATTTATATTGAAGCAAGTCTTAAGCTATCACTTTGTTCTACTCAAGACTTGGGGGCTACAGGTGAAGGAGAACACCTTCAAAAAATCAGTGTTGATATGACAGGGATTCATAATTTTCAGGAGCTGGTCAACTGATATTTTTGAGTGAGCCAGTCCATTTACATATTCTTATTTTAAGAGTTTAGCATGAATAAATTCAAAGCTAAACTGGGGGATAAGCCGCCCTAAGGCTTAAATCATCTCTAGGTTTAAGTCGTCCTGACGTTAAGTCATCTCAGATCCTAACCCTGCTTGTGAGATCCGGCTGGTGAGACCCGACAGACAGTCTCTAACCTGACAGACAGTTATGACCCAGCAGACAGTTATGACCCGATAGATAGATTGTGACCCGGCAGATGCATGGAGTCATGGAGATGAGTCTCAGAGATGAGTCGTTCGGGGTTAAGAAGCCCAAGACGTTAAGAAGCCCACAGAGAGAAGCCCAAGACGTTAAGAAGCCCATGGTGAGAAGTTAGAATAGTTTAAGTCTTAATCTGACTTGGACTCTACATGTAACCCGCCCCTTCAACTTATATAAGGAGGGGCGGGGCGCCCCAAGAGGGACAAGTTTTTCTAGACATCTCAATAGACAGGTCTCAATAGATAGGTCTCAATAGACAGGTCTTAGACAATGTCAAAGTAGATGCTCTCGAGATAGAGGTAGCGTAACCTCGCCCTTGTAACCGAGATCGTCATGATGATCAGTATCAGTCAAGCAGGATGTAGGATTTTACCTCCACCGTGAGGGGCCAAACCTGTGTAAAAACTCGCGTATCTCGTCCCGCTCAACCCCTCTCAAGATACCAATTAGACGTGTTGGCCTCACGACTAAGTCCTCACACTAAGGACATCTGCCATGACAAAACCACGACACAGGGTCTATCCAGGATTTTATCTAACGCGATAGGGCCATCCCTGTTCCCTTTAGACTTCTTCAGCGGTCCTGATTTGGAGTTGCTGAATCCAACATTTACTGTCGTGTGATCGGCTTCTCCGCCGTTGTGTCGGCGCTTGTTCTTGTTGCGCCGTGGCTTCCCGTTTTCTATCTCGGACTTCTGAGGTGTCGGGTTCGTCCTGGTAGTTGCTTCTATGAGCTAACCAACTATCTTTGCCTGCGCAAAAGCGGGTCATGAGAGAGGTGAGTGCTGACATTGTTTTTGGCTTATCTTGGCCGAGCTGGTGAGCGAGCCATTCGTGTGCCTGAAAGCGGCTATTGCCTCCGCATCCGGACAGTCGATGATCTGGTTTTTCTTGGTCAAGAACTGATTCCAATATTGATGGGCTGACTCCCGGGATTTTGAACAACATGGCTCAAGTCATCAGCATCCGGCAGGTGAACATAGGTGCCCTAAAAGTTAGCGCGGAAGGCGTCCTCGAGCTCCTCCCAGCTCCCAATGGAGTTTTCGGGGAGGCTGTTCAACCAGTGCCTGGCCGGTCCTTTATGTTTTAGTGGTAAGTATTTGATGGCATGGAGGTCGTCTCCTCAGGCCATATGAATGTGGAGAAGGAAATCTTTGATCCACACAGCTGGGTCTGTCGTCCCATCATATTGTTTGATGTTTTCGGGTTTAAACCCTTCGGAGAACTGATGCTGCATCACCTCATCTGTAAAACACATTGGGTGTGCTGCGCCCCTGACCCGGGCCACGACATGTCGGAGATCGACTGTCATCCAGACATGGTGTTGCTCCCGGGCTCTATTGTTTTTGTCATGCTAGGCTTGGTATCCATCCTGTCCAGCGGGTGTGCCCTCTAGATCCGCAGATGGATCTTGCTTGTCCTGCACTGATGGTTAGGTCGTTTCGCAGAGCATATGTGTGTTCTGGTTGCATTATCTCCTTGCCTCTTCAGTGAGGGGGAGCAGGTGGATATTCGGCTTCTCCAGCCGTCCTGTCTCATCCTCGAGGGGGGCAGTCTAGCTGGTTGGCCTGAGTACCTCTGGGTTGTGTGGGCTCAAGGGCCTCGATGTCGAATTATGGGAGCAAACGTCACCATGGGTAGCTTTTGTTTTGGTCCTGCCGCTCATTGTCATAGCCCTCTTTGGCTACTAGGACTTTGGTCTATCTGTCATTGAGGGTATCCTGTTCAGCTTTCAATTGCTCCTGCTTCTTCTTAAAGCTTTGGGCGGTGGCTATAAGTTGTCGTTTGACTGCAAAGCAATATGACAATGAATGCTCAAGTCATCAAAATGGAAGAAGTGGAAGTTGCATGGCAATATATCTCGGAATGGGTATGGAAAGGTCATAATAGGTAGGTATGGTGGCTGTTTTGAGGAAGATATATAAGGATTATGTGTGATAGAGCGTATTATATCACGGGGTTTGGATGTACCTGCGAAGTTTGCACCACATCTCGGGGTGAGAAAGGGCAGTGCACAATACCGTAGAGGCTAGCAAATTGCGGAAAGGTAAGACTACATATAATCGATGCACTCACATTAGTCATAAAGAACTCATATACTTATTGCAAATGTTTATTAGCCCTCGAAGAAAAGTACTACTACGCATGCCCCTAGTGGGATAGATTGGTAGGAAAAGATCATCGCTCGTCCCCGACCGCCACTCATAAGGAAGACAATCAATAATAAATCATGCTCCAACTTCATAGCACAACGGGAGACTATACGTGCATGCTTCGGGAGTCACAAACCTTAACACCAATATTATTACTAACCACAACCATTTACTAGTACCTCCCACATATTATCATCTCTATATCGCAAAAATATTGCAAGGAATCAAACATATCATATTTAGTGATCCACAAGTTTTATGTAGGATTTATTGACAAACCATACAAATGACCAATTCTTGTTGACTCTCTAAATAGATATAAGTGAAGCATAAGAGTTTAATTCTTTCTGCAAAATATCAAGCTCTAATAAATATAAGTGAAGCAAAAGAGCATTCTACGAATAATGGTTTTCTATGTGAAGGTAAACAGGCAATCCAAACTTCAAATGATATAAGTGAAGCACATGAAGCATTCTATAAAGCCATACTCAAAAGATATAAGTGAAGTGCAATGAGTATTCTATAACTCAACCATGGACTATCTCATAACAGCATGGTTCATAAAATAAAAGTGAAAACTAAACACAAAAGACACTCCAAGATTTACGCATATCATGTGAACGAAACAAAGACGAAAACATACCGATACTTGTTCAAGAAAGATGGGATGCCTTCCGGAGCATACCCAAGCTTAGACTCTTGAGTCTCCTTGGATATTTACTTGGGGTGCCATGGGCATCCTCAAGCTTGAACTCTTGCCTCTCCTCCTTCTCCTCATATCGAGACCTCCTCGATCTTTGAACACTTCATCCACACAAAACTTAACAGAAGACTGGTGAGATCCGTTAGTATAATAAAGCAAATTACTAATTTAAGTAACATTGCAAACCCATTCATATTTTGTTTTTTCATTGTAGCTACTGTATTATAACTTTTCCATGGCTTATACCACCGATATAAATCGATAGTTTCATCAAAACAAGCGAAACAATACATCAAAAAGAGAATATGTCTTAAACAAGACAGTCAGTAGTAATCTGAACTTCAACCATACTTCTGGTACTCCAAAAATTCTGAAAAATTAGGGGAAAAATAAACAATTTGTATAGAAATGCTGCGCAAAAAGTTTCAGAAACTTTCGACATTCCAGTAAAAATGTAAAATCACACACTACAGCCAAAGTTTCCGTTTTTGCACCGCACATACCAACAAGCAATCTAATCATCCTAAAGGCAAATCTTGGCACATTATTTTTATAATACAATGGATTTGTACAAGGGAGTAATAATTTTTGTTGAAAATTTTCTGTAATCGAGATTCACAAAGTTTCCATGGGCATGAACAAAGTTCAAGGCATGCTCCCATTTCCGCGATGCTCGTCTTTCTCATTTTCACTTTTCTTTTTGTGAAATTTTAGGTTCCCCTCTATATTTTTTGCTTTTAATCTTTATAAAAGCACACAACATAATAAAATGACTCTCTAAAACTTCTGGGTTGTCTCCCTGGCAGCGCTTTCTTTAAAGCCATTAAGCTAGGCATAAAGTGCTCAAGTAATGGATCCACCCGGATCCCAAGGTATATCAAAACCAATTTTAATTAACAATGATTTATAGTTTAGTAGTGAGCACAAAACAGCATATATCATGTAATGACGAAGTCTAACTCTCTTCCTATGCATCGGCTGGTCATAAAAGAACAATTCATGCACATCAAGTAAAGGCCAATACATAGCATAAGCAGTTTCTTGCAATTTTATCGTGTTGGAAACATAGAGAGGTTGAGTTGTAGCTCCTCTCTCATAATAATTGCACATGCATATTATGTTCAAAAAAATTATCATGTGCAACGGTAAAAGGAAACCCATCAATGTAATCCTTAATAAGCGCAAACTTCTCTGATATAGTGTAGTTGAGAGAATTCAAAAAGATAATAGGACTATCATGTGTGGGTGCAATAGAAACAAATTCATTATTAACATAAGGAACTATAGCAAGTTCATCTCCATAAGCATAATTCATATTGGCATCTTGGCCACAAGCATAACAAGCATTGAGTTCATCAAAAGGGATATTTCAAATGAACCAACGGGATCATAGCAATTATCATAGAATTCATCCTTCGGTAAGCACGAAGGGACATTGAGCAATGTATGAGTTGAAGAGTTACTCTCATTAGAAGGTGGGCATGGGTAGCTAATCCATTCTTCCTCTGTTTGTTCTTCGCTCTCCTCATCATCTTTTTCATCCAATATTTAAGTATGGCAAAATTTTCAGATTTGTAAAGAGTAGCATCATACTTTTCAATCAAAGAAGAAATTTCATAAAGCATCCTTCAAAGAAAAAAATTCTTCAATTTTTTAAATATCATAATAATTACAAACACCCTTGGCATAAGAAGATAAAATTCCATTATCCTTAAACTCACATTGGAACGGAAGGTGTTTTTTAGGGTCTTCAGAACAACAAGTAAAATCATGTATTTCACATAAATTCAAAGCATAACAATACAAACTATTAATATGATGCCAGAAAAGTTTCCCTTTTAAGATAAGCGGTGTCACACAAAATAAGCATGCTCATTTAATGATTTTCCCTCAACTAAGCTAGTTGGGATTTCAGCATGAGCACACAAGGATCGAAGATGATCCAAGTAGAAAGCTTCAGCAGTATGATAGATTTTGGGTGATTCTTCAACCATTGGTTTAGTAGGTACAACTATTTTTTTGGTATCTTACGTTTCTTACCCATAACTAGAGATAGAAAACAAGAGAGCAAACTAAAAACTACTTAATGATAAAGCAAACAAGCACACACGAGAATATTCACCCCACGCTATTGCTCCTCGGCAACGATGCCATAAAAAGGTCTTGATAACCCACAAGTATAGGTGGTCATTTGTAGCCTTTTTCGATAAATAAGAGTGTCGAACCCAACGAGGAGCTAAAGGCAGATCAAATATTCCCTCAAGTTCTATCGACCATCGATACAACTCTACGCACACTTAACGTTTGCTTTACCTAGAACAAGAATAAAACTAGAAGTACTTTGTAGTTGTGGATACGTTTGCAAGATAATAAAGAACACGAAAATAAAAGTTAGGTGTTGTTTCAATAAAAGTGCAATTAAATAAAGCGAGTGTGGAAAGGTGGTGATAGGATTTGCGGAATTGTCCCTAGGCAATCGATAACTAGACCGATAATCATTCCTACAATTTTATATGAGGGAGAGGCATGAGCCAACATACTTTCCTTACTTGGATCATATGGACTTATGATTGGAACTCTAGCAATCATCTACAACTACCAAATATCATTAAGGTAAAACCCAACCATACCATTAAGTATCAAGTCCTCTTTACTCCCATACGCCATAACCCCCTTACTCGGGTCTGTGCTTCTGTCACTCATGCCACCCACTATAAGAGAACCATGAACATATTGCAACACCCTACAATGGGGACCCCTCACGTTTGCATGAGACGGAGGGCACCATAGGATAGCACCACAATAAAATATACACTCATACCAACCAAGATCACGATTAACCCATAGGACAAAATAGATCTACTCAAACATCATAGGATGGCAACATAGTATTGGATAATAATATGAAGCATAAAGCACCATGTTCAAGTAGAGGGTACAACGGGTTGCGGGAGAGTGGACCACTAAATATAGATGGGGAAAGATGATGAAGATGTTGGTGAAGATGATGGAGTTGTTGGAGTAGATTGTCGTCACATGATGATTGCCCTGGCGGCGTTCCGGCGCCACCTGGAGAGAGGGGGAGAGAGCCCCCCTCCTTCTTATTCTTCCTTGGCCTCCCCCTAGATGGGAGGAGAGTTCCCCCTCTGGTCCATGGCCTCCATGGTGGCGGAGGAGCGGAAGCCCCTCCGAGATTTGATCTCCCTCTCTGTTCTCTTCTGTTTTGCGTTCCTGTTTTCTGGCCCTTCACCGTTTCTCAAATTCCTGGAGATCCATAACTCTGATTGCGCTGATATTTTTACACAAGTTTTTCCATAAATTATCTTTCTTGCGCCCAAAGAAGGGTCCCAACTGACTTACGGGGAGGACACAAGACACCTGGGAGCGCCATGGGGTGCCCGGCGCCCGCTGGTGGGTTGTGGAGGCCATGGGCCTCTGTTTGCGTTGATTCCACATCCCAAAAATCACATATATTCCAAAACAATTCTCCATAAATTTTTATCGCATTTAGACTTCGTTTGATATGGATATTCCATGAAACAAAAAACATGCAACAAATAGGAACTGGCACTGGGCACTAGATCAATTGGTTAGTCCAATAAATCATATAAAATGTTGCCAAAAGTATTTGAAAGTTATATAATATTGGCATGAAGCAATCAAAAATTATAGATACGACGGAGACGTATCAATAAGCCATAGGGTTTAGCCTGTACAGGGGACATCCTCGCAAAATCATTCACCTAGCCCTAGATTTAGACCACACATTACAATCTCGAGCTAGACCAGCTTTGTATTTGATACATCTCCATCAATATAAACAAGAGTAGGACATATGGTTTTACCTCCATTAAGAGGGTCCGAACCTGGCTAAACATCATCTCCTTCATTCCTGTTACACTCGATCCGAGATCCATAGCTCGGGACCCCCTACCCCGAGATCTGCCGGTTTTGACACCGACACTGGTGCTTTCTTTGAGAGCTGCATTGGGCGATCGATCAAGAGATCGATGGGATCGTCGGTCAATAGCCTCGAACCAGAGGGGCTTGCTTGCGCGCCCAAAGCTTCAGTCACTAGAACGCCTACATGTACAATCGAGGCGGAATATGAAACTTCTCCGGTCCCCATGGGGAAGTCCCCCAGGGATGAGGGGCTACGGTACTTCCTGGAAAGTGAGTTGAATGGCGGCCCGCCTAAGACAGCCGAGGAGGCCGACCACCGGGCCAGATCGCCCACCGAATGATCACAAATTCGACATCGGATGAAAAGGATAGGGTCTCGAACCCATGATCTATTGAGATCGGGACTCGTCCATTAACCTCCCACATAGAGTATCGCCCCGACAACTCTGGCCCACCCGGCGTCTAGGATCTAACCTACGTGTAGCAACTCCCTGATGAATTGATCATGCAGTACTGGGCTAGATTCTTGTCTGTCAAAGACAAAGCTATTGGATTGTCTGGACTCTCACATAATCACTACTTTCCAGCGCGGGTGCAAGGATAAAGTTGCCTCGAACACCCTTGCTCGTCGCTGCATTCAAATGCTCTCGGGATTATACAAGCTAGTGCACCGATTTTGCGCTATTGAGGACGCTTGGCTCACCGAGGAAAAGACGGATTCGATCTATGAGGATTACCTGGGACATCCAGAGCCAACACCTTAGTGTGGGCCTCGTAAATGGAACCCCGGAAGGAGAAGAAGAAATCCTCTGGTCACCCCGCAATCACTTTGGACGGCTTCCTAGATAAGATGTGCCTGATCCACATTATCCTAATCAACTCTTGCCCGACCCATAACCTTCACGACTGTTGCATGTTGAGACAAGTAGCAAAAGGGGGACTCGTCGTCCTGGCAGGTACCTCCCACCATGGTGAACAAACCTTGGACGAGGACGAGGTTTGATGATCTACGAAACTTTCGTGTCCAACAACCAGTGCAAAAGGGCCCTGCGAGAAATCAATTTCGTTTGACAGGTGCGGACTAGGGGTGCGTGGATAGACACACCAATGACCTTAGATCATAGCGATCAGCCGATGTCAACCCCAAACATGTGCCCTGCCACCCTGGTCCTCAACCCAATTGTAGGTAGCGGCCGACTTCAGAAGACCCTCATGGACGGGGGCAGCAGCCTAAATCTAATACATGAAAATACTTTGGATAAAATGTTAATCGATAAATCGTGCATAGAACAGAGCTGCGCCACCTTTAAAGGTATAGTCCCTAGGCGAGAAGCACGCTGCAGCGGAAAAATGACCATGGTTGTGGTCTTTGGAACTCCAAGAAACTACCGTTCCGAAGAGATCACGTTCATATCGCTCCTTTCAAGAGCGGATACCATGCCCTCCTCGGACGGGGCGCCTTCTCTAAATTCCAAGAAGTACCGCATTATGGCTACATGAAGCTTAAGATGCCGGGCCCAAACAGTATCATCACCGTCTCAAGCAACCCCGACCGAGCACTTAAAGTCGAGAATAAGACGGCGTCGCTCGCCCTTGAGACTCCGCCCAAAGCCTGCGCGGCCGAGGAACTAACCGTGTTAAGCGCCAAAGTCGACCATGATGATGTCATCCTTGACAAGTGACCGAGGTTTACTTCGTTCAAACCAGCTGACGAAATAGTGAAATTTCAAGTGCACCCAATGGACCCCGCCAAAACAGCGTCCATAGGGGCAAACCTGGATCCATAAATTTCAAAGCCCTTGTGCACTTTCCTTAGGGAGAATTGGGACATATTTGCCTGGCACTCTTTCGACATGCCTGGGATACCCTGCAGGCTCGCAGAACATAGTTTGAACATACTCAAAGGCTACAATCCAGTCAACCAAATGCTTTGACATTTTTCTGAACCAAAGCGTCAAGCAATGGGCGAGGAGCTGGATAAACTACTGGAGGCCGGGTTCATCCTAGATATAAAACACCCCGATTAGCTTGCCAATTTGGTCATGGTACCAAAGAAGGATAGGTCCTGGCGGTTGTGCGTCAATTTCAAAGACATCAATAAAGCCTACCCCAAATACCCCTTCCCCTACCCCGCATTGATCATATTGTAGACGCCACGACAGGCCATAATGCGCTATGCTTCCTGGAAGCCTATTCGGGATACCATCTGATACATCTCCAATGTATCTATAATTTTTGATTTTTCCATGTTGTTATATTATCAATCTTGGATGTTCTATAATCATTTTATAGTCATTTTATATCTTTTTTTGGTACTAACCTATTGACATAGTGCCAAGTGCCAGCTGTTGTTTTTTTCCATGTTTTTTACATAACAAAAATTCAATACCAATGGGAGTCCACACGCAATGAAGCTTTATGGAGATTTTTTTGGACCAGAAGGAACATAATGGGCCCTGGCTGCACCTGGGGGGGTGCTCCGAGGAGAGCACAACCCACCAAGGCATGCCAGGCGTACCCTGGTGGGTTGTGCCCACCTCGGGTGCCCCCCGGACCGCCTCCTTGCTCTATAAATACCCCAATATTCCAGAAACACTAGGGGAGTTGACAAAATATTGATCCAGCCGCCGCATAGTCCAGAACCACCAGATCCAATCTAGACACCATCTCGGATGGGGTTCACCACCTTCATTGGTGCCTCTCCGATGATGCGTGAGTAGTTATTTGTAAACCTTCGAGTCTGTAGTTAGTAGCTAGATGGCTTCCTCTCTCTCTCTTGATTCTCAATACAGTGGTCTCTTGGAGATCCATATGATGCGGTGTGTTTGTTGGGATCGATGAACTTTGAGTTTATGATCATATCTATCTTTTTATATCCATGAAAGTTATTTGAGTTTCTTTGATCTCTTTTATGTATGATTGTTTATAGCCTCGTATTTTTTCTCTGATATTTGGGGTTTGTTTGGCCAACTTGATCTATTTATCTTACAATGGGAAGAGGCGCTTTGTAGTGGGTTCGATCTTACGGTGCTTGATCCCAGTGACAGAAGGGGAACCGACACGTATGTATCGTTGCTACTAAGGATAAAATGATGGGGTCTATCTCTACATAGATAGATCTTGTCTACATCATGTCGTCGTTCTTATTGCATTACTCTGTTTCTCCATGAACTTAATACACTAGATGCATGCTGGATAGCAGTCGATGTGTGGAGTAATAGTAGTAGATGCAGGCAGGAGTCGGCCTACTAATCTTGGACGTGATGCCTATGTAATGATCATTGCCTAGATATCGTCATGAGTATTTGAAGTTCTATCAATTGCCCAACAGTAATTTGTTCACCCACCGCTTGCTATTTTTCTCGAGAGAAGACACTAGTGAAACCTATGGCCCCCGGGTCTCTTTCTCATTTTATTTGCCTTTCCGATCTATTTTATTTGCCATTTATTTTCAGATCTATTAAACCAAAAATACCTTGCTGCAATTTATTCTTATTTATTTTATTTGGCATTCGATCTATCAATATACTACAAATTTACCTCACGTATGTTTGCCTATCTTGAGGCGCCGTACCCCGGAAGGCATTGACAACCCCTTTAACACGTCGGGTTGCTAGAAGTTGTCATTTGTGTGCATGTGTTGTTTACGTTGTGTTGCTTGGTTCTCCTACTGGTTCTATAACCTTAGTTTCACATCTAAGGGAAATACCTACCATCGCTGTGCTGCATCATCCCTTCCTCTTCAAGGACATACTGACGTAGCTTCAAACGACATCAAAAGGAATTTCTGGCGCCATTGCCGGGGAGGATCAAGTCAAGATAGTCTCCCGGCCACGTGCCAATTTCTGGCGCTGTTGCCGGGGAGGATCTTCAACATATACGAGGTTCATCTCCTCGCAATTTACATTATTTGCCATTTGCCTCTTGTTTTCCTCTCCCCCACTTCACAAAAATGTGTCGTTTTATTCGCCCCTCTTTTTCGTTCGCTGTTTTCTCGCCGGATCTATTTTTGTGTGCAATTTTATTTGCCGCTATTATCGTCATGGATAGTTCTTCCCCTGTTGGCTGCACCCCCAAGAACGAAGTTCTCAACTTTAAAAAAGGGGAGGAGAAAATTTAAAAGATGCTTGGTATAGAATTTGCAATGCTCATAATAGATCTATCCGTAAGCAATCTACTGTTGTTCTTCTTCGTTGCTTTCATGTGGGCATCACCACTTGGTATAGATTCTTCCTTGATACGATTACCGGTGGAAATTTCTTGATGTGTCCCTCTCTTGATGCTTTCAATGCTATGGGATATTTAGTAGGCTCACCACCCCTTATGATTAATGAAACAACTTTAACTCTTGAGCATGTTATGGAAAGATTAGATGCTATTGAAAAGAAAATGGTTACTGAAGAGCATATTGGAAATTTGGATAAAAATATGCATAATTTTTCTACTAAGATTGTGTCAAAAGTGGGAGAAGTTTTTAAGTTTGTTAAAGGAAAAGGGGACCGTAATTCATGAAAGAATTGAAGAAAGTCCGTCTTGGATTGATAAATTAGAAGAAATCTTTAGTAATTTGAGCACCGCTTTTGCTTTCACTAAAACTATTGAAAGAACTCCCGTAAAGATTGGCAAGACTACTCAAGTTACTAAGAACAAGAGTGCAACTTCTAGTAATAGTAAAGAGGATCTTAAGATGATTAGCATTCACGCGGATTTTGTTGAAGTTATAAGAGATCCCTTTGGTAAGAATGAATTCTTTAAAATTATTCCTAGGAGTACTATCATTGAAAATCTTTATGCTAAATCTTTGAAAAATTCAAAGTATTTGATTGAAGAGTTGAACAAGGATGAAAAACTTAGATCCTTGCTTTATGTCTAGCTAAGGGCGTAAAACTATAGCGCTTGTTGGGAGGCAACCCAATGAATAAAATTTATTTTTGCTTTTTGCTTCCTGTTCTTGAGTGTTAGCACAATTATTCTACTGTTGTGATTGTGTTTTTTATGTTTTATTAGTGTTTGTGCCAAGTAAAGCATTTAGGATCCTCTTGGGTGATAGTTGTTTGATCTTGCTAAAAAAACAGAAACTTTTGCGCTCACGAAAATAATTCTCATTTTTTACCAGAGAGCGATAAAATACCAATTCCTTTTGCGGTAGATCAATATACAAATTACTCAGGTCATCCTAATGTTTCAGAATTTTTGGAGTTACAGAAGTATTCTAAATAGTCAGATTTCTACAGACTGTTCTGTTTTGACAGATTCTGTTTTCTTTGCGTTGTGTGCTTATTTTGATGGCTCTATGGTTTTCTTTGACGATTTTTTTCCATAGAAAAGTAGGAATACAGTAGATATAATGCAAGAACAAAATATGAATTGGTTTGATACAGAACTTATAGTAGTGATTTATTTTCTTATACTAACGGATCTCACGAAGGTTTTGTTGAGTTTTGTGTGATTGAAGTTTTCATGTTTTGGGTAATCTTACGATGGATGAAGGAATAAGGAGTAGAAGATCCTAAGCTTGGGGATTCCCCGGCACCCCAAGCTATTATCCAAAAATGAGCAACCAACTAAGCTTGGGGATGCCTCCGAGTGGCATCCCCTCTTTCTTCTAACGACCATCGGTATTTTACTCGAAGCTATATTTTTATTCGTCACATACTATGTGTTTTGCTTGGAGTGTCTTGTATGATATGAGTCTTTGCTTGTTTTATTTTGTGTTTTGAGTCTTGATCCCTTGCTGGACACACCTATTTGGGAGAGCCAAAATTATGTCATGACTTGCTAGAATTGCTCTCCATGCTTCACTTAAATTTTTATCAGCTATGGACTTGCTCTAGTGCTTCACTTATATCTTTTTGAGCACGGTGTGCTTTAGTATTTTTGAAGAAATGCTCTCTTGCTTCACTTAGATTTATTTGAGATTTAATAAAATTTTCAAGAAATTCTCTCTTTGCTTCACTTAAATTAATTTGAGAGAAAGAAAGAAATATTATGCTCATGATCTTCACTTATATTTGTTTGAGCTTATGAAAAGCAACACATGAAAATTAGTCCCAAAGTGATAGATATCCAAGAAGGATATAATAAAAACTTTCATGAAGATCATTGGACAAAATAAACTTGATTCTTAGTAATAGTTTTGAGGTATGATGTTGTGATATGTGAGTCATCTTGATGAGTAATTATGCTTTAGTAAGAATATTGGTGTTAAGGTTTGTGATTCCCTATGCAAGCACGAAAGTCAATAGTCATGCAATGAAATTATATCCTACTTGTGGTGCATTATTCGGTGTTAATTATGCTTAATGCTTGCTTATGAGATTATCCATTTCTTGGTTGGTCGCTTCTCAATCTTTTGCTAGCCTTCATTTTGCACTAAGTATGATCTCTACTTGTGCATCCAAAATCCTTTAAACCAGTTTTGCCACATGAGTCCACTATATCTACCTATATGCGTATTGTTTTGCCGTTCTAAGCAAATTTGCATATGCCATATCTAATTCTCAAAATAAGCTTCTCTTTTGTGTGTTTGTTTCGCTCGCGGAGCGGTAAGGGGTGGCTAATATTTCCATGCTAGATGTGTTATTCTCACGATGAGTATTTACTCACATGTCATTGCACGAGAGTAAGGAAAAGGTATTAGGGATGCCCAGTCCCGAAATGAAAAAAATGAATTTACTTGATGTTGTCAAATAATAAATTCCTTGGAAAGTGTTGGTATGGAAGGCACCTGTGGATACGGTTAGCCATGGAAAGTGAAAGTATGGTGGAAAAAGGAATAAACTTTATTTTTTGTTTGGAACCGCCTATGATATATCTAGCATGGAAAGTGTTGGGAACTCTAAGTCGTTTTCGTTGGTGGGAAGGATACACCTCCCAAAATGTTTTTATCTCTAAGTTTTTCACTTTGAGCTCTGACACCTCTGCAAATCCCTACTTCCCTCTGCGAAGGGCCTTTCTTGTACTTTATGAAATTTTTATTTTTGAATTTGAGTCTCCACCTTCTCTTATAGAAACACCAACTAGGAGGCAATATGATCGTGCGTGAGTATTGGGTGTAGCTAATATGCGAGTGTGTTTCATGAATGGATCAATGATTGAGCATGATGGGCTAGGGATAACTTATTTTAGAGTTGATATTTTGAAAGACATGGTTGCTTGTTGATATGCTTGAGTATTTAAATTATCTTGTTAGAAGTAGACTATTGCTTTGAATCACATAAAAGTCCAAATGTCTGTGCTATAAAGAAAAGAATATGATATGACATGTTAGGCAGCATTCCACATCACAAATTCTATTTTTGTCACTTACCTACTTGAGGACGAGTAGGAGTTAAGCTTGGGGATGTTGATACGTCTCCAACGTATCTATAATTTTTGATTGTTCCATGTTGTTATATTATCAATCTTGGATGTTTTATAATGATTTTATATCATTTTTGGTACTAATGTAACATCCCAATTTTCAATTTGGATGTTATACATGGGTCATCATATACATATCATATTTTATTTGCATTTTGGTTGTGATCCTAGAAATCTTAAGCAACTCAAGGACCCAAGGAGAGAGTTGGAGGTTTACAAATTTCATATTTGATTTTTTTTTCAAATTTGAAATTGAGGATCAATTTGATTTCAATATTTTCTCTCCAATTATTCCCAGTAATAAAAATAAATGAGAGAAGATAATATGACTTCTTCAAAAGAGAGGAGTATTGGAGAAGAAATTTTAAAATCAAATTAATATTTTATTGGTATTTTATTTGCTATTTTATTTGAATTAGAAAATATGCATTTTTGAAAAGTGCATTTTTAGGCCAGAAAAATGTTCATCTTGTCCTAAATATTAGGTTTGGACGGTAAAAATTGTTTCTGGTATTTTTAGAATTTTTTTGTATTTTATTAGGATTTTTTTCTTTCACGCGAAATTTATTTTAAAAAAATTCTTCTTCGCCCAACTGGGCCGAAGGCCCAGCCGAGCCAGGCCCAGCCGCCATCGTCGCCCCGTGCTGGCGCCGAACTCCGGCGCGGGGAGTCCGGGTCGGACCCGTGCCGCCGCCGCCCCCTCGCACAAGCCCCCCCCCTCAGGCCTTTATAAGGCCGAGCCTCCCCGCCGCCTCCTCCCCACCACCCGCCGCCGAAGCCGCCGGAGCCGCGTTGGATCTTGTCATTGACCTCGCCGTCGATTTTCTATGATTAACCAGTAAAAACCGCTAGGTTTTCCTCGTTTTTTTTGGTTTAGATTAGATCGGTTTTTTATTTTATTAGGTTAAATAGCGAATGTTCATCGATTAGATTGTTTTTACAAACGATTTTCGTTCGTTAGTTCCTGTTAGCGAACGTTTGTTCATTTTTCTGTCTATTTTCGGCCAGGGACCTATCCGCAAATACTTTTATCATAGATTAGTCCATGATCTTAAAACCTTTGTTACTTTTTGCTCGTTTATCCAAATCTAGTGAAACCAACGCCTAAACTTCATCTTGTTCCCCTCTTTCGAGATAATCAACTTGAACATTGTTTTGACAAATTAAAATTTGGTTTCAAGCAGATTTGATTTCGAACTTCTTTTGATCGTAGTTTGGGTTTCATAGCTCCGAATTGATTGTTTCTTTTTGCAAATTGAAGCTCTTCAGTTGAACTTTCAGTTTGGATCTTTTATTTTGAGTTTTACCCTTGCATCGTATGCTTGAGTGCTTATGTATGTGGTTGTTTGTTCACGATAGAGTTTCTGGAGTGCGAGGCTTGCTACTACAAATCACTAGGGTTTTCAGATCGTCTGCAAGGGAAGTAACACTTTGATCATATCGCTTATTACCCAGTTTTTATGCATTAGTTTCAATCCTCAAACACTGCATGGTTAGGACTTGAATACTTGTGGGTATTGGTAAGTAGTTGATGAGGTAGAACCTATTGTCGTTTATACAAACCTTGGGAGTTACTACATTATGCTTATACTTCTCTGCTATGCTTGTAGACGTGGTTTGGTTTGAGTGATCCATGATAGATGTGAGAGTTTAAATTAATGGTTAAACTTAAGGTGGCTACTTTAATACACATCTGGGTGGATTGGTTGAGGCACCCTTGAGTACCCAGTGGTTGTCCGGGCACCTGGAGCAATCCAGTGTTGTCCTAGGATATCCCGGAGTAACCGTGAGATCATCCTATGGTTTGCCACCCAGGCTCAAAGGGATCTTGAGATTATTCATGCTAGAAACTTCCGTGTGCATCCACAAGCCATTATGGGCTCTGGCATAGTTGAGTAAGTTGAGTGACCTCTTTCAGTGGTAGGCTAGCAGATGTAGGGGATGTAGGTGGTACTGTCTACCCGGAGTAAAGAGTTAATGCTTCTGAAAGACTGTGTCTCGGTCATCCGTTTCTCAAACACCATGTAGTGCAAGAAATCCAATGGAGGAGATCAAGTCTTGTGGGGAAGAGTGCGCAAACCTCTACAGAGTGTACAAACTAATCATGGTTAGCCGTGTCCCCGGTTATGGACATCTTGAGTATCTGGTACTTGAATTATTGATTTGACTCATCGCTTTACTTAATTAATTTGTTGGGTTATAATTATTATTTTGGAGGAACCTTCTCAATAATTTCTTTTTCAACCAACTTTGTAGTTAAATAAAATATATTCCTTTGTTGTGGGAAAAATTAGCTTTATGCAAATAGTAACCATAGAGCCTCCACCAGCCATATATGCATATAGTGATAGATGTTATTTGTTCATTACTCTATAGTGTTATCTTGCCAGCATATTCCATGTGCTGACCTATACGGGCTGCAACGTATTATGTTGCAGAGTTTTCAGACGAAGAGTAAGGTGCGCTATGTCGTTTTCGTGCACGCAGCTATGCCCTTGGAGTTGATGGACTCATTTACCTTCGAAGCTTCCGCAGTTATCTTATTTAGATGGCCTTCTGCCATATTATTGTAATAAGTTCTCTTTTGAGAAATTCGATGTAATAAGTGTGTGATGGAACTCTGTTATAAATCATTGAGTACTATGTGTGTTAGCATTACCGATCCAGGGATGACACTTAAGCACAGAGATTTGACCGTCTAAGGTCAGATCTCTACAAGATGGTATCAGAGCACACACTGACTATAGGGCGCGACCACTAGGATGAGCCATAGGGCACTCTTCTCTAATCATTTTTGACTCTTCTCCCTTTTCTACTCTATAGATGTTTGACCCAAGAAACAAGTTTGCTCAATCGGACGATGACACCCCATTTGGACGACACTTGAAGGAGGCCACTAAGTACCTGAGCATCGGAATACCAAGCTTCACGGGGACCTACACTGCCACTCTACCTGAAGAAGAGCGCTGGACAATTCGAGTACATGTTCCAGGAAGGACATTCACACCAGTTACTGAGCCCATAGAGTTTTTCTTTGATGCACCAATCTGGAGTCTATGAAAGAGCATGGCAGCCCATATCGCCATGGGACGCATCGGCGAGGTATACCACAAGGATCTTAAGGACACCATCTACGAGATATGTGGACGCCGAGATGAGCAATGGGAGATGATTTGCACCAGGAGGGACAAGTCCATTGCAGCCTACATCCAGGAGTTAAACCAACACATTCGTCGTCAGGAGAACCAGATGTGGGCCAGCATGATAGACAAGAAGAAGGTGATGACCAGGAACATGGAGCTAGAAGAGGAACTCAAGTCTACATGCGATGGATATGAAGAAGAAATCATAGTACTACTGGAGAAGAATGAAGACCTGAAGAAGAAGCTAGGAATATTCATGGGAGATCCCAAAACTCAGGAGGACAACCATCCTAAAGACTACATCATAATCGACGACACTGACTCCGCCCCCGACAGTGATGACGATTATGAAGATGAAGCTGGAGCGGATATCATGGAGTCTTCCTCCGATCAAAATTTCTAGCCGACCACCACATTATCAGTAGTATTTCCCCATGTATATAGTAGTAGTCTGAGTATTTTGTAACGGTAGGTTAGATCGATTGTATGATCTTGTTTGAATTGAGTGGTGTGAAATGAATGTTTTTGTCTCATGTGCATTTGGGTAGTGATTTCCCTTTAGACCACACTCTATTCTATTCTCACCCCTCTAAATATATCAGATGCCTCCGAGACGTGACCCTAGATTTGTCTTCCCACCGGAGCTCACTGATACGTCCATTTTGCATCATGCTTTTATATCGATATTTATTGCATTATGGGCTGTTATTTCACATTATTTCACAATACTTATGGCTATTCTCTCTTATTTTACAAGGTTTACGTAAGGAGGAAGAATGCCGGCAGCTGGAATTCTGGGCTGGAAAAGGAGCAAATATTAGAGACCTATTCTGCATAACTCCAAAAGTCCTGAAACTCCACGGAACACCTTATAATAAATAATGAAAAATCCTTGCCAAAGATGAAGACCAGGGGGCCCACACCCTGCTCACGAGGGTGGGGGGCGCCCCCCCCTAGGGCGCGTCCCCCTACCTCGTGGGCCCCCTGGTGGTTCTCCGATGACCATCTTCTCCTATATGAAGTCTTTTGTCGAGAAAAAAAATAAGAAGCAACCTTTCGGGACGAAACTCCACCGCCACGAGGCGGAACCTTGGCGGATCCAATCTAGAGCGCCGGCAAAGCTGTTCTGCCGGGGAAACTTCCCTCCCGAAGGGGGAAATCATCGCCATCGTCATCACCAACGCTCCTCTCATCGGGAGAGGACAATCTCCATCAACATCTTCACCAACACCATCTCATCTCAAAACCCTAGTTCATCTCTTGTATCCAATTCTTGTCTCCAAGTCCGGGATTGGTGCTAGTAGGTTGCTAGTAGTATGGATTACTCCTTGTAGTTGATGCTAGTTGGTTTAATTGGTGGAAGATCATATGTTCAGATCCTTTATGCATATTATTACCCCTCTGATTATGAACATGAATATGCTTTGTGGGTAGTTACGTTTGTTCCTGAGGACAAGGGAGAAGTCTTGCTATTAGTAGTCATGTGAATTTGGTATTCGTTCGATATTTTGATAAGATGTATGTTGTCTAGCCTCTAGTGGTGTTATGTGAACGTCGACTACATAACACTTCACCATTATTTGGGCCTAGAGGAAGGCATTGGGAAGTACTAAGTAGACGATGGGTTGCTAGAGTGACAGAAGCTTAAACCCTAGTTTATGCGTTGCTTCGTAAGGGGCTGATTTGGATCCATATGTTTCATGCTATGGTTAGGTTTACCTTAATACTTTTGTTGTAGTTGCGGATGCTTGCAATAGAGGTTAATCATAAGTGGGATGCTTGTTCAAGTAAGAACAGCACCCAAGCACTGGTCCACCCACATGTCAAATTATCAAAGTACCGAATGCGAATCATATGAATGTGATGAAAACTAGCTTGACGATATTCCCATGTGTCCTCGGGAGAGCTTTTCCTTATATACGAGTTTGTCCGGGCTTGTCCTTTGCTACAAATAGGATTGGGCCACCTTGCTGCACTTTATTTACTTTTGTTACTTGTTGCTCGTTACAAATTATCTCATCACAAAACTATCTGTTACCACTTATTTCAGTACTTGCAGAGAATACCTTGCTGAAAATCGTTTATCATTTCCTTCTGCTCCTCGTTGGGTTCGACACTCTTACTTATCGAAAGGACTACGATAGATCCCCTATACTTGTGGGTTATCAAGACTCTTTTCTGGCACCGTTGCCGGGGAGTGAAGCGCCTTTGGTAGGTGGAATTTGGTAAGGAAAAATTTATATAGTGTGTTGTAATTTACTATCACTTGTTACTATGGAAAGTAATCCTCTGAGTGGCTTGCTCGGGGTATCTTCACCCCGACCAGTAGAGCAAAGAGTTGCTCCTCAACCTACTGAACCTATTGAAAATGAAATTCCTTATGAGTATCCTTCGAGTATAATAGAAAAACTGCTAGCTAATCCTTTTACAGGAGATGGAACAAAGCATCTTGATGAACACCTAATATATGTGGATGAAGTTTGTGGATTATTTAAGCTTGCAGGTATTCCCGATGATGTTGCTAAGAAGAAGGTCTTCCCTTTATCTTTGAAGGGAGACGCATTGACATGGTATAGGCTATGTGATGATATGGGATCATGGAACTATAGAATATTGAAATTGGAATTTCATCAAAAGTATTACCCTATGCATCTTGTTCATCGTGATCGCAATTATATATATAATTTTTGGATTCGCGAAGGAGAAAGCATCGCTCAAGCTTGGGGAGGCTTAAATCAATGTTATATTCATGCCCCAATCATGAGCTCCCAAAAGAAACAATTCTTAAAAAAATTATGCTCGGCTTTCTGAAAATAATCGCACCATGCTCGATACTTCTTGTGTTGGCTCTTTTATGATGAAGACTATTGGATTTACATGGGATTTATTGGATAGAATTAAACGCAACTCTGAAGATTGGTACCTCGACAATGGTAAGGAGTCAGGTATGACACCTAAGTTTGATTGTGTTAAATCTTTTATGGATACCGATATTTTCCGTAAGTTTAGCACTAAATATGGACTTGATTATGAGATGTAGCTTCTTTCTGTGAATCTTTTGCTACTTATGTTGATCTCCCTAAGGAGAAGTGGTTTAAATATCATCCTCCCATAGAAGTAAAAGTAGCTGCACCTATTAAAGTTGAAGAAAAGACTATTACTTATAATGATCCTATTGTTCCTACTTCTTATGTTGAGAAACCACGTTTCCCTGTTAGGATAAAGGATCATGCTAAAGCTTCAACTGTGGTTCGTAAAAGCAATACTAAAACATATACACCCCCTGAGCAAGTTAAAGTAGAACCTGATATTGCTATTGTTAAAGATCTCTTGTCTGATAATGTTGATGGGCATGTTATTCAGTTTTGCGATGAAACTGCTAGAATTGCTAAACCTTTAGCTAAAGATAAACATAGACATGTGGTAGGCATGCATGTTATTTCTGTTAAAATAGGAGATCATTGTTATCATGGCTTATGTGATATGGGTGCTAGTGCTAGTGCAATACCTATTGACTTATACAAAGAAAGTATGCATGACATTGCACCTGTTGAGTTAGAAAAAATTGATGTTACTATTAAACTTGCTAATAGAGATACTATTTCACCAATGGGAATTGTTAGAGATGTTGAAGTATTGTGTGGGAAAACTAAATATCCTGCTGATTTTCTTGTTCTTGGTTCCCCACAAGACAGCTTTTGCCCCATTATATTTGGTAGACCCTTCTTAAATATTGTTAATGCTACCATAGATTGCACTAGGGATATTGTTACTGTCGGCTTAGATGATATGACTCATGAATTTAATTTCTCTAAATTTAGTAAACAACATCGTGAAGAAGAATTGCCTAGTAAGGATGAAATTATTGGTCTTGCTTCTATTGCCGTACCTCCTAATGATCCTTTAGAACAATATTTGCTAGACCATGAGAATGATATGTTTATGAATGAAAGAAAGGAAATAGATGAAGTATTCTTTAAACAGGAACCTATGCTGAAACACAATTTGCCTGTTGAAATCCTAGGGGATCCTCCTCCACCTAAGGGTGATCCCGTGTTTGAGCTTAAACCATTGCTTGATAATCTTAAATATGCTTATCTTGATGAAAAGAAGATATATCCTGTTATTATTAGTGCTAACCTTTCGGAGCATGAAGAAGAAAGATTATAGAAAACTTTGAAGAAGCACCGTGCTGCTATTGGATATACTCTTGATGATCTTAAGGGCATTAGTCCCACTTTATGTCAACATAAAATAAATTTGGAAGCAGATGCCAAACCAGTTCGTGATCCTCAACGACGTCTAAATCCTAAAATGAAAGAAGTGGTAAGAAAAGAAATACTAAAGCTTCTGGAGGCAGGTATAATTTATCTCGTTGCTGATAGTTAGTGGGTAAGTCCTGTTCATTGTGTCCCTAAGAAGGGAGGTATTACTATTGTTCCTAATGATAAAGATGAATTGATTCCACAAAGAATTATTACAGGTTATAGGATGGTAATTGATTTCCGCAAATTAAATAAGGCTACTAAGAAAGATCATTACCCCTTACTTTTTATTGATCAAATGCTAGAAAGATTATGCAAACATACACATTACTGCTTTCTAGATGGTTATTCTGGTTTCTCTCAAATACCTGTGTCGGCTAAAGATCAATCAAAGACTACTTTTACATGCCCTTTTGGTACTTTTGCTTATAGACGTATGCCTTTTGGTTTATGTAATGCACCTGCTACCTTTCAAAGATGCATGATGGCTATATTCTCTGACTTTTGTGAAAAGATTTATGAGGTTTTCATGGACGACTTTTCCGTCTATGGATCTTCTTTTGATGATTGCTTGAGCAATCTTGATCAAGTTTTGCAGAGATGTGCAGAAACTAATATTGTCTTGAATTGGGAAAAGTGCCACTTTATGGTTAATGAAGGTATTGTCTTGGGGCATAAAGTTTCTGAAAGAGGTATTGAAGTTGATAAAGCCAAGGTTGATGCTATTGAAAAGATGCCATGTCCCAAGGACATCAAAGGTATAAGAAGTTTCCTTGGTCACACCGAATTTTATAGGAGGTTCATTAAGGACTTCTCAAAAATTTCTCGGCCTCTGACTAATTTATTACAAAAAGATATACTGTTTGTCTTTGATGATGATTGTGTAGAAGCATTTGAAATACTTAAGAAAGCATTAGTCTCTGCACCTATTGTTCAGCCACCCGATTGGAATTTACCCTTTGAAATTTTGTGTGATGCTAGTAATTATGTTGTAGGTGCTGTTCTAGGACAAAGAGTTGATAAGAAATTAAATGTTATCCATTATGCTAGTAAGACTCTAGACAATGCTCAAAGAAATTATGCTACTACTGAAAAAGAACTTTTAGCAGTTGTATTTGCTTGTGATAAGTTCAGACCTCATATTGTTGATTCTAAAGTAACTATCCACACTGATCATGCTGCTATTAAATATCTTATGGAGAAGAAAGATGCTAAACCTAGACTTATTAGATGGGTTCTCTTGCTACAAGAATTTGATTTGCATATTGTTGATAGAAAAGGAGCTGAGAACCCCGTTGCAGACAACTTATCTAGGTTAGAGAATGTTCTTGATGACCCACTACCTATTGATGATAGCTTTCTTGATGAACAATTGAATGTCATAAGTACTTCTCGTAGTACCCCTTGGTATGCTGATTATGCTAATTACATAGTTGCTAAATTTATACCACTTAGCTTCACATACCAACAAAAGAAAAAGTTCTTCTATGATTTGAGACATTACTTTTGGGATGACCCACATCTTTTTAAAGGAGTGGATGGTGTTATTAGACGTTGTGTACCTGAGCATGAACAGGAATAGATCCTACGCAAGTGCCACTCCGAAACTTATGGAGGACACCACGCGGGAGATAGAACTGCACATAAGGTACTGCAATCCGGTTTTTATTGGCCTACTCTCTTCAACGATGCCCGTAAGTTTGTCCTATCTTGTGATGAATGTCAAAGAATTGGTAATATTCGTAGACGTCAAGAAATGCCTATGAATTATTCACTTGTTATTGAACCGTTTGATGTTTGGGGCTTTGATTATATGGGACCTTTTCCTGCCTCTAATGGATATACACATATTTTAGTTGCTGTTGATTACATTACTAAGTGGGTAGAAGCTATTCCAACTAGTAGTGCTGATCATAACACTTCTATTAAAATGCTTAAAGAAGTTATTTTTCCTAGGTTTGGAGTCCCTAGATATTTAATGACTGATGGTGGTTCACATTTTATTCATGGTGCTTTCCGTAAAATGCTTGCTAAATATGACGTCAATCACAGAATTGCATCTCCGTATCACCCACAGTCTAGTGGTCAAGTAGAATTGAGTAATAGAGAACTCAAATTAGTTTTGCAAAAGACTGTCAATAGGTCTAGAAAGAATTGGTCCAACAAACTTGATGATGCATTATGGGCCTATAGAGCTGCATATAAAAATCCTATGGGTATGTCTCCGTATAAAATGGTATATGCAAAAGCATGTCACTTGCCTCTCGAACTAGAACATAAGGCATATTGGGCTATTAAAGAGCTCAACTATGATTTTAAACTTGCCGGTGAGAAGAGGTTATTTGATATTAGCTCACTTGATGAATGGAGAACCCAAGCTTATGAAAATGCCAAGTTGTTTAAAGAAAAGGTTAAAAGATGGCATGAAAAAAGGATACAAAAGCGTGAGTTTAATGTAGGTGATTATGTATTGCTATACAACTCTTGTTTAAGATTTTTTTGCAGGGAAACTTCTCTCTAAATGGGAAGGCCCCTACGTTATTGAGGAGGTCTATCGTTCCGGTGCCATAAAAATCAACAACTTCGAAGGCACAAATCCGAAGGTGGTAAACGGTCAAAGAATCAAACATTATATCTCAGGTAATCCCATAAATGTTGAAACCAATATTATTGAAACTGTAACCCCGGAGGAATACATAAGGGACACTTTCCAGAACGTTTCAGACTCCGAAAAGGAATAGGTATGTGGTACAGTAAGTAAACCGACTCCAAAACAATTTTTAAGGCAATATTTCTCCATTTTGGAATATTTAGAAAAATAGAAAATTAAGTAGCAGTCCGGGAAGGACACGAGGGTGGAGGGCGCGCCCTACCCCCTGGGCGCGCCCCCTACCTCGTGTGCCTTCCGGCCTCTGTTTTCTTGCACGATACGTATTTTGGTCGATAAAAATTCATTATATATTCTCCCAAAGGTTTTGACTCCCGTATCATGCAAAAATCTCCTGTTTTTGTTTCGAGCTATTTTTCTGACAGATCTAGATTATCATGACGCCCCCAAGTGCTTCCAAGGACAAGTTCTTCGAGAAGGTCATCAACCCTTACCTCACAGAGGTGCTACGACACCCTCAAACCATTGAGATGCTTGATGGGTTGCTGCACATCCGTGATGCTGAGGGACCAAAGGGAATCGGAAGCGTGGAGACGAGGCTCGAAGCAATGGAGCAACAAGTTTTCAAGTGTCAGGGGATGGTGGAGCGTGGAATCAATGCTAGCCACATGATGCTCGCGGAGTTCACTAACAACTACAAGCCGGATGCCAAGAACATCGAGGAGACCATCTTCAAGCTACATGAAAAGATCGAGCACCTCCAAGCCCAAATCTATGAACCTCAAAACCAAAACTGTGAGTATGAATATAGATTCAAAAGAATGAGTTTGGCTGCAGATTCGAGGATTCCGGAGACTCGATCATCTTTCTATGATGGTGAACCTATGCCTTGGAAGATGGATGACAAGCCCGCATCATCAACAACACCTCCACCATCTCCTCCAACAAAGAAGAATTGAGTATCTGGGTATGGGCACTCCACTTGGAAACTGCCAAGCTTGGGGGAGTGCCCCGGTATCATATCACCATCACTTTTATCTTTAATGTTTTCCTTAGTTCGGTCTTATTAGTTGTATCTTGATCTAGTAGAATAAAAGTTCTTAGTGTGATCTAGTTGTGAGTTTTGCTTTATTATCCTTCTATGTAATCAAATCTGTGAGCTATATAATAAAGATTAGTGTTGAATCAAGGGCTTGATTATTTTGCCATGATCCCAAGTGAATAAAAGAATAAAAAGGAACAAAGAGATCATATGGATCTCATGGAGAGTAATGAGCTCACATAGAAAAAGTATGATGAATAAAAGTTATTGAGAGTTGACAAGCATTATTTTGGTCATCGTTGCAATTAATAGGAAGTAATAAAGAAAGAGAGGTCTTCACATATAGATATACTATCTTGGACATCTTTTATGATTGTGAGCACTCATTAAAATATGACATGCTAAAGAGTTGACATTGGACAAGGAAGACAACGTAATGGGTTATGTTTTCTTACATCTGAGATAAATTATATTGTCTTGGATCCTCCAACATGTTGAGCTTGCCTTTCCCCCTCATGCTAGCCAAATTCTCAGCACCAAGTGGAGATACTACTTGTGCTTCCAAAAATCCTTAAACCGGTTTTGCCATGAGAGTCCACCATATCTACCTATGGATTGAATAAGATCCTTCAAATAAGTTGTCATCGGTGCAAAGCAATAAAAATTGCTCTCTAAATATGTATGATTGATTGGTGTGGGAGAAATAAGCTTTATACGATCTTTTGATGTGGAAGTAATAAAAGCGAAGGACTGCATAATAAAGGTTCATATCACAAGGGGCAATATAAAGTGATGTTCTTTCGCACTAAGATTTTGTGCATCCAACCATAAAAGCGCATGGCAACCTCTGCTTCCCTCTGCGAAGGGCCTATCTTTTACTTTTATCTCCTACCTTGCATAAGAGTCATGGTGATTTTCACCCTTCCTTTTTACACTTTATCCTTTGGCAAGCACAGTATGTTGGAAAGATCCTGGTATATATGGCTAATTGGATGTGATTTTACATGAACTATTACTGTTGACATTACCCTTGAGGTAAAACGTTGGGAGGCAAGACTATAAGCCCCTATCTTTCTCTGTGTCCGATTAAAACTCCATACCCATAAGTATTGCGTGAGTGTCAGCAATTGTGAAAGATTATATGATAGTTGAGTATGTGGACTTGCTGAAAAGCTCTTATACATTGACTCTTTCCTATGTTATGATAAATTGCAATTGCTTCAATGACCGAGATTGTAGTTTGTTAGTTTTTAATGAAGTTTACAATTCATACTTGCTATTGTGATTGAATTATTACTCTAGCATAAGATATCATATGACAAGAATTATATAAGTTGCTGTTCTAAGAATGATCATGATGCCCTCATGTCCGTATTTTATTTTTATCGACACCTTCATCTCTAAACATGTGGACATATTTTTCGATTTCGGCTTTTCGCTTGAGGACAAGCGAGGTCTAAGCTTGGGGGAGTTGATACGTCCATTTTGCATCATGCTTTTATATCGATATTTATTGCATTATGGTCTGTTATTTCACATTATGTCACAATACTTATGGCTATTCTCTCTTATTTTACAAGGTTTACATAAGGAGGGAGAATGCCGGCAGCTGGAATTCTGGGCTGGAAAAAGAGCAAATATTAGATACCTATTCTGCACAACTCCAAAAGTCCTGAAACTCCACGGAACACCTTATAATAAATAATGAAAAATCCTCGCCAAAGATGAAGACCAGGGGGCCCACACCCTGCTCACGAGGGTGGGGGGCGCCCCCCCCTAGGGCGCGCCCCCTACCTCGTGGGCCCCCTGGTGGTTCTCCGATGACCATCTTCTCCTATATGAAGTCTTTCGTCGAGAAAAAAAATAAGAAGCAACCTTTCGGGACAAAACTCCGCCGCCACGATGCGGAACCTTGGCGGATCCAATCTAGAGCTCCGGCAGAGCTGTTCTGCCGGGGAAACTTCCCTCCCGGAGGGGGAAATCACCGCCATCGTCATCACCAACGCTCCTCTCATCCGGAGAGGGCAATCTCCATCAACATCTTCATCAACACCATCTCATCTCAAAACCCTAGTTCATCTCTTGTATCCAATTCTTGTCTCCAAGTCCGGGATTGGTGCTAGTAGGTTGCTAGTAGTGTTAAGTACTCCTTGTACTTGATGCTAGTTGGATTAATTGGTGGAAGATCATATGTTCAGATCCTTTATGCATATTATTACCCCTCTGATTATGAACATGAATATGCTTTGTGAGTAGTTACGTTTGTTCCTGAGGACAAGGGAGAAGTCTCGTTTTTAGTAGTCATGTGAATTTGGTATTCGTTCGATATTTTGATAAGATGTATGTTATATAGCCTCTAGTGGTGTTATGTGAACGTCGACTACATAACACTTCACCATTATTTGGGCCTAGAGGAAGGCGTTGGGAAATAATAAGTAGATGATGGGTTGCTAGAGTGACAGAAGCTTAAACCCTAGTTTATGCGTTGCTTCGTAAGCGGCTGATTTGGATCCATATGTTTCGTGCTATGGTTAGGTTTACCTTAATACTTTTGTTGTAGTTGCGGATGCTTGCAATAGAGGTTAATCATAAGTGGGATGCTTGTTCAAGTAAGAACAGCACCCAAGCACCGGTCCACCCACATGTCAAATTATCAAAGTACCGAACGCGAATCATATGAATGTGATGAAAACTAGCTTGATGATATTCCCATGTGTCCTCGGGAGTGCTTTTCCTTATATACGAGTTTGTCCAAGCTTGTCCTTTGCTAGAAAAAGGATTGGACCACCTTGCTGCACTTTATTTACTTTTGTTACTTGTTGCTCATTACAAATTATGCCATCACAAAACTATATGTTACCACTTATTTCAGTACTTGCAGAGAATACCTTGCTGAAAACCGTTTATCATTTCCTTCTACTCCTCGTTGGGTTCGACACTCTTACTTATCGAAAGGACTACGATAGATCCCCTATACTTGTGGGTCATCACTCACTCAGTTGATCCAACCACAGAATGCCTTGATGAAGTTGCTAGTCCAGAACCAAGGCAACAACAACAACAACAACCCATCGCCACCACCTCCAGTTGACAACTTAGCCAGTTTTCTGATGTTCAATCCGCTGGTGTTTTCTAGTAGCACCGAGACGATTGTTGTAGATGACTGGCTCCGCAAGATTGGAAGGGAGCTGACCACCGCAGGTTGCATAGATGCTGAGAAGGTGCGCTTTGCCGCACATCAACTAGATGGACCCGCAGCCTCATGGTGGGAGAATTACACAGCCAATGTCACTTGGGATCAGTTCAACAAGCTTTCCGCATAGCCGATGTCTCAACTGGAGCAATGAGCATGAAGAAGCGTGAGTTTCGCAACTTATGCCAGAGAAATCGTACTATGGGACAGTACTTGGATGAGTTCAGTAAGTTGGCTCGTTATGCCCCAGATGATGTGGCCACATATGCCGCAAAGCAGGAGAAGTTTATGGAAGGGCTGAATGACGAGCTGAGTATGCAGTTGATGGTGGCAACATTTGCTAACTACCAGGAGCTGGTAGATAGGGCTCTTATGATAGAAGGCAAGCAACAGCAGATAGAGAGTCGCACAAGGAAGTATGGACAGGGGAAGTACAATTCTGGAGCTCAGCAGAAGCCTCATTTTACACCCGAACTCGGGAGGACGTACCCATCATAACCATGGAGGCCACACTCACAATGGAGGAAGTTCACATAACCATAGTGGCCCTAAGAATGGTAATGGGAATGGAGGAAACAACGGTCAGAACTGTTTCAACCCCACTACACCCGCCAAGAAGGATCTAAGTCACATTACTTGTTTCAAGTGCGGGAAGACTGGACACTACGCTATCGAGTGTCCTAAAGCAAAGAATTGAAATGGCAATGGAAGCTCAGGGAAGAAGCCAAACCCTTTCACCAGAGGTCAGGTGAACCACATCAACATGGAGGAAGTTGAAGATCAGCCTGACGCAGTGATTGGTAAGTTTTTGATTAAGTCATTTGCCGCTCTCGTTCTTTTTGACACTGGTGCATCACATTCATACATATCAAGGGGATTTGTGGACAAGTTCAAGTCTCCAACCTTAGCCCTTAGGTCACCCATGTTAGTAAGCTCTCCAGGAGCATAATATATGGCCAGCCGATGGTGTGATCGGTTACCGTCAACCATTGGTAGCCATGTTTTCCCCTCGGACCTAATAATTTTGGAGTCACAAGGATTGGATATAATACAAGGCATGGATTGGCTATCGAAGTACAGAGGAAACATCGACTGTGCTAGAAAGTCAATACTACTCACCACCCCTGAGGGAAAGAGGATCAAGTATGTATGTCGGCATGCGCCAAGGAGGACCCAAGTGAATTCCCTCTCGGGAGTTGTTCAGGAAGAAGTGCCTATTGTGAGGGATTACCCGGATGTATTTCCAGAAGAATTGTCAGGCATGCCACCAGATCGAGAGATAGAATTTTTGATAGAGCTATTGCCAGGCACCGGACCAATATCAAAGAGACCATATCGGATGCCCGCAAATGATCTGGAGGAAATTAAGAAGCAGATTAAGGAGTTATTGGAGAAAGATTACATTCTACCAAGTTTATCACCATGGGGAGCCCCAGTGCTCCTAGTTGAGAAGAAGGATGGATCTTTGAGAATGGCTGTTGATTATCGAGCATTGAATGAGGAGACGATCAAGAACAAGTATCCACTACCGATGATCAATGATTTGTTTGACCAACTGCAGGGAGCCAAAGTATTCTCCAAAATTGATCTTCGATCCGGATACCACCTGCTGAAGATCCGAGAATAGGATATACCTAAGATAGCTTTTACCACAAGGTATGGGCTATATGAGTACATGGTCATGTCATTTGGATTGACTAACGCCCCTGCCTATTTTATGAGTACGATGAATAAGGTGTTCATGGAGTTTTTGGATAAGTTTGTTGTGGTGTTCATTGATGATATTTTGGTGTACTCAAAGAATGAATAGGAACACAAGGAACACTTGCGCTTAGTTCTCGAGAAGCTCAGGGAACATCAGCTATACGCCAAGTTCAGCAGTTTAAGGAAGTTGGATTTCTTGGACATGTTATATCATGAGAAGGTATAGCAGCAGACCCTACCAAGGTTCAATCTGTCACTGAGTGGTTGGCACCCACTTCAGTAGGAGAGATCCGCAGTCTTCTGGGACTCGCAGGATATTATAGGAGATTCATTGAGAATTTTTCCAAGATTGCAAAACCCATGATAGAGTTATTGAAGAAGGACACCAAATTCAAATGGACTGAGGAATGTGAGGCTAGTTTTTAGGAGTTGAAGAAACGTTTAGTAAGAGCCCCAGTGCTGATCCTTCCGGATATACGCAAGGATTTCCAAGTATATTGCGACGCTTCCCACTTGGGACTTGGAGGTGTACTTATGCAGGACGGAAGAGTTGTTTCATATGCCTCACGTCAGCTTCGACCTCATGAGTTGAATTATGCCATGCATGATTTGGAGTTAGCAGTCGTAGTGCATCCGCTCAAGACCTGGAGACATTTTCTTATTGGAAACCGTTGTGATGTGTACACAGATCACAAGAGTTTGAACTATATTTTCACGCAGAAGGAGTTAAACCTCAGGCAGAGGAGATGGTTGGAGCTCATAAAGGATTATGACATGAAGTTGCATTATCATCTAGGAATGGCCAATGTCGTAGCAGACGCTTTGAGCCGCAAGACCTATGTCAATACCCTCGTAAGCGGAGGATACCGCAGGATTTAGTCGAGGATCTCAAGGAACTTTGTTTGGAGATAGTTCCAAGAGGTTTTGTTGCAGCAATGGAGGTTCAGTCCACATTATTGGGAAAGATTCGAGAAGCTCAGAAGGATGATAAGGAAATTGCTGAGATAAAGGAGAAAATGAGCAACGGAAAAGCCAAGGATTTTCGTGAGGATGAGCACAAAACTTTATGGTTTGAGGATCGTGTATACGTGCCCAATAATGCGGAGATCAGGAAGTTAATATTTCAGGAAGCTCATGATTCACCATACTTGATTCACCCCGGAAACACCAAGATGTATTTGGATTTTAAGGAATGTTTCTGGTGGACAGGTATGAAGAAGGATATTGCCGAGTATGTAGCAGTATGTGATGTATGTAAGAGAGTGAAGGTAGAACATTAGAAGACAGCATGATTACTTCAGCCTACGCCGATACCCGAATGGAAGTGATACAAACTTGGCATGGATTTTATCACAGGATTACCCAGGACACGATCGGGTATGATTCTATCTGGGTACTAGTTGATCGCGTGACCAAAGTGGCTCACTTTATCCCCGTGAAAACCACTTCTACGAGTGCGAAGTTGGCCAAGATATATATGACCAGGATCATATATCTGCATGGAGTCACGAGGACCATTGTATCATATGGAGGAACACAATTTTCTTTGAAGTTTTGGAATCAGTTGCACCAGACTTCGGGTACCAGGCTAGAGTTTAGTACAGCCTTTCATCTGTAGACTGATGGACAGACTGAGAGAGTCAATTAGATCCTGGAGGACATGTTGAGAGCTTGTGCACTAGATTATGGATCTAGTTGGGATGGTAATTTGCCCTACGCAGAGTTCTCATACAACAACAGTTACCAGGCTAGTTTGAAGATGACCCCTTTTGAAGCTTTGTACGAAAGAAGGTGCAGGACATAGTTAATGTGGGATGAAGTCGGAGACCGTTAGTTGTTAGGACCCGATTTGATTAAGGAGTCTGTAGAGAAGGTTAAGTTGATTCACGATAGACTGAAGGTAGCTCAGTCCAGGCAAAAGGGTTATGCCAATACTAAACGCAAGGAGGTAGTCTAAGAAATTAGAGACATAGCATATCTCCGTGTGTCACCGCTCCGAGGAGTTAAACGATTTGGAATTAAGGGAAAGTTAGCCCCAAGATTAGTAGGACCATACCGAGTTTTGGAACGTATGGGAGATGTGGCCTACAAGTTGGAGTTACATGAAGGATTGTCAGGAGTTCATGATGTGTATCACATTTCCCAGCTAAAAAAGTGCCATGCTAAGATGGCCGATATTCCTCTGAGATATATAGTGCCCCTAGAAGCAATTCAGTTGGAAAGTGACCTAACTTACGAGGAGAAACCCGTCAAGATTCTTGAGTTTGCCAGCCGAGTTACACGCAGCAAGGTTATCAAGTTTTGCAAAGTTCAGTGGAGCCACCATACCGAGGAAGAAGCCACCTGGGAGCGAGAAGAAGACCTACGGAAAGACCATCCACACCTATTCTCTAGCCAACCCGAATCTCGAGGGCGAGATTCATCTTAAGGGGGGTAGGTTTGTAATATCTCAATTTTCAATTTGGATGTTATACATAGGTCATCATATGCATATCATATTTTATTTTCATTTTGGTTCTGATCCTAGAAATCTTAAGCAACTCAAGGACCCAAGGAGAGAGTTGGAGGTTTCACAAATTTCATATTTGATTTTTTTTCAAATTTGAAATTATGGATCAATTTGATTTTAATATTTTCTCTCCAATTATTTCCAATAATAAAAATAAATGAGAGAAGATAATATGACTTCTTCAAAAGAGAGGAATATTGGAGAAGAAATTTTAAAACCAAATTAATATTTTATTTGCTATTTTATTTGAATTAGAAAAATATGCATTTTTAGGCCAGAAAAATGTTCATCTTGTCCTAAATATTAGGTTTGGACGATGAAAATTGTTTCTGATATTTTTAGAATTTTTTATATTTTATTAGGATTTTTTCTTTCGCGCGAAATTTATTTTTTAAAAAAAATTCTTCTTCGCCCGACTAAGCCGAAGGCCCAGCCGCCGCGCCGCCTTCGTCGCCCCTGTGCTGGTGACGGACTCCCGCGAGGGGAGTCCGGGTCGGACGTGCGCCGCTGTCGCCCCCTCGCGCAAGCCCCCCCCCCCTCGGGCCTTTATAAGGCCAAGCCTCCCAGCCACCTCCTCCCCACCACCCGTCGCCGGAGCCGCGCCGGATCTTGCCATTGACATCGCCATCGATTTTCTACGGTTAACCGGTAAAAAACGCTAGGTTTTCCTCTTTTTTTGGTTTAGATTAGATCGTTTATTTTATTTTATTAGGTTAAATAGCGAACGTTCATCTGTTAGATTGTTTTTACGAACGATTTTCATTCGTTAGTTCCTGTTAGCGAGCGTTCATTCGTTAGATTTTTCTTTTTTTTCTGTTTATTTTCGGCCAGGGACCTATCCGCGAATACTTTTATCACAGATTAGTCCCTGATCTTCAAACCTTCGTTACTTTTTGCTCATTTATCCAAATCCAGTGAAACCAACGCCTAAATCTTCGTCTTGTTCCCCTCTTTCTAGATAATCAACTTGAACATGGTTTTGACAAATTAAAATTTGGTTTGAAGCAGATTTGATTTTGTACTTCTTTTGATCGTTGTTTGGGTTTCGTAGCTCCGGATCGATTGTTTCTTTTTGCAAATCGAAGCTCTTTAGTTGAACTTTTAGTTTGGATATTTTCTTTTGAGTCTTACCCTTGCATCTTATGCTTGAGTGCTTATGTATGCTATTGTTTGTTCACGATAGAGTTTCCGGAGTGCGAGGCTTGCTACTAAGAATCACTAGGGTTTTCAGATCGTCAGCAAGGCAAGTAACACTTTGATCATATCCCTTATTACCCAGTTTTTATGCATTATTTTCAATCCACAAACACTGCATGGTTAGTACTTGAATACTTGTGGGTATTGGGAAGTAGTTCATGAGGTAGAACCTATTGTCGTTTATACAAACCTTGGGAGCTACTACGTTATGCTTATACTTCTCTGCTATGCTTGTAGACGTGGTTTGGTTTGAGTGATCCATGATAGATGTGAGAGTTTAAATTAATGGTTAAACTTAAGGTGGCTACTTTAATACACATCTGGGTGGATTGGTTGAGGCACCCTTGAGCACCCAGTGGTTGTCCGGGCACCTGGAGCAATCCAGTGTTGTCCTAGGATATCCCGGAGTACCCGTGAGATCATCCTATTGTTTTCCACCCATGCTCAAAGGGATCTTGAGATTATTCCTAATAGAAACTTCCGTGTGAAGCCACAAGCCATTATGGGCTCTGGCATAGTTAAGTAAGTTGTGTGACCTCTTTTAGTGGTAGGCTAGCAGATGTAGGGGATGTAGGTGGGACTGTCTACCCGGAGTAAATAGTTAATGCTTCTGAAAGACTGTGTCTCGGTCATCCATTTCTCAAACACCATGTAGTGCGAGAAATCCAACAGAGGAGATCGAGTCTTGTGGGTAAAAGTGTGCAAACCTCTGCAGAGTGTACAAACTAATCATGGTTAGCCGAGTCCCCGGTTATGGACATCTTGAGTATCTGGTACTTGAATTATTGATTTGATCTCATCACTTTACTTAATTAATTTGTTGGGTTATAATTATTATTTTGGGATTGAGTTGGAGGAACCTTCTCAAAAATTTCCTTTTCAATCAACTTTGTAGTTAAATAAAATATATTCCTTTGTTGTAGGGAAAAATTAGCTTTATGCAAATAATAACCATAGAGCCTCCACCAGCCATATATGCATGTAGTGATAGATGTTATTTGTTCATTGCTCTGTAGTGTTATCTTGCCAGCATATTCCATGTGTTGACCTACACATGCTGCAACATATTATGTTGCAGAGTTTTCAGACGAAGAGTAAGGTGCGCTAGGTCGTTGTCGTGCACTCAGTTATGCCCTTGGAGTTGATGGACTCATTTACCTTCAAAGCTTCTGCAGTTGTCTTATTTAGATGGCCTTCCGCCATATTATTGTAATAAGTTCTCTTTTGATACATTCGATGTAAAAAGTGTGTGACTGAACTTTGTTGTTAATCCTCGAGTATTGTGTGTGTCAGCATTACCGATCCAGGGATGACACTTAAGCACAGAGATTTGACTGTCTGAGGTCAGATCTCTACAACTAACCTATTGACATAGTGCTAAGAGCCCCTTGTTGTTTTTTCCCTGTTTTTTACATCGTAGAAAATCAATACCAAACGGAGTCCAAATGCAACAAAACTTTATGGAGATTTTTTTGGACCAAAAGGAACATAACGGGCCCTGGTTGCGCCTGGGGGTGCTCGGAGGAGAGCACGACCCACCAGGGCGCGCCAAGAGGCCAAGGCGCGCCCTGGTGGGTTGTGCCCACCTCGGGTGCCCCCCAGACCGCCTCTTTGCTCTGTAAATATCCCAATATTCCAGAAACCCTAGCAGAGTCGACGAAACATTGATATAGCCGCCGTAGAGTCCAGAACCACCAGATCCAATCTAGATACCATCTCAGATGGGGTTCACCACCTCCATTGGTGCCTCTCCGATGATGCGTGAGTAGTTCTTTGTAGACCTTAGGGTCCGTAGTTAGTATCTAGATGGCTTCCTCTCTCTCTCTCTTGATTCTCAATACAATGGTCTCTTGGAGATCCATATGATGTAACTCTTTTGCGGTGTGTTTGTTGGGATCAATAAACTTTGAGTTTATGATCAGATCTATCTTTTTATATCCATGAAATTTATTTGAGTTTCTTTGATATGTTTTATGCATGATTTCTTATAGCCTCGTATTTATTTACCGATATTTGGGTTTTGTTTGGCCAACTTGATCTATTCATCTTGCAATGGGAAGAGGTGCTTTGTAGTGGGTTCGATCTTACGGTGCTTGATCCTAGTGACAGAAGGGGAACCGACACATATGTATCGTTGCTACTAAGGATAAAACGATGGGGTCTATCTCTACATAGATAGATCTTGTCTACATCATGTCATCGTTCTTATTGCATTACTCCGTTTCTCCATGAACTTAATACACTAGATGCTTGTTGGATAGCGGTCGATGTGTGGAGTAATAGTAGTAGATGCAGGCAGGAGTCGGTCTTCTAATCTTGGACATGATAACTATTGTCGGTGTACTAGAGTAGGGGTACCCTTGTACCCCGAACTTGTGCACGGGCAGTCGCAGCATCCCACGGCAAGGCCTGCCAGGTCACTGCCAAGATTCCTTGTGGTCCCTCTGAAGACCATTCAAGAACAAAGTACTCAAGACAAGACCCCGGCAAGAGGAGCTTGCCGGGAAGAAGACAAGACCCCGGCAAGAGGAGCTTGCCGGGAAGGCCATCAGAAGCGTCCCAAGACCCCGGCAAGAGGCGCTTGCCGGGAAGGCCGTCCGAGGCATTCCAAGGAACTTGCCGCGGCGCGCTACGCGCCCCGACAAGGCCCGGCGAGCGACAAGTTCCCGGAAGCGACAAGCCGACGGCCGCGGCAAGGCGCTTGCCGCGGCAAGCCCCCCACTCCACGCCCGCGCTCCAGCACATCCACCCACGTGTCGCTCCGGGGCCCCTCCCGAGCGCACGTGGAAGGAGGCTGTGCAGCTAGGGGCGTGCGGTGGCACGCAGGCGCTGACAAGACAACCATCGTGGCAAGACGGTGGCGTCCCTAGCGGTCCCTTTCGGTGCCGTCTAGGCGACACAGACGGGCATTTAATGCCCTTGTCCCCTGCCATTAGGGTTAGGTATGATAACACTGTAGCAGCTAGCTGTGCCTACTACAGCACCTAGCTGTGCCTACCCACGGCACCCTTTCCATTTTTGCCCTTGGCCCCCGTTGCTCTATGTCGGTAACCCCTTGAGTATAAAAGGAGGCCCGTGTGCAACGTAGAGGGGGGTCGGCCACCTCGAGAGCTCTCGCGAGGTTCAGCAATTCCACACACTCACGCTCGCTCCCGAGCTAGAAATCAATACCAATCCACAAAGCAGGAGTAGGGTTTTACGCATCCTTGCGGCCCGAACCTGGGTAAATCGCTCGCGTGCTTCACCTCGATTTACCCCTCGCACGACCAACCGCCCGCTTGCTTCGCCTCGATCTGCTCTTTGCGCAACCTCCGCCCCCCGCCGAACCAAAAGGGACCCTGTTCGCCGGTCCCATAGGTGCCCGTGGATCAGAAACCCCGGCATCTCTGGCGCGCCAGGTAGGGGGCGTGGAAGTTGTGTGAATCAGATCCGGCGTTCTTGCGGGCTAGATCTTCATCTTCTTCATCGATCTTCACCATCTTCATCAACATGCCGCCGAAGAAGAAAGTTTCGGAGGCAGCTGCTCCGTCCGCGCCGAGCCACCCACCGCCGGAGCAAACGGACGGTGGGGCAGGCGCCGGCGGAAGGGCACGCATCGACGAGGGAACTCTTGGTGCTGCCAGGTCCCAGGGCAAGGCTGCGCTGCCCATCGGCGGCGTGGCCGGCTCCCACGACGACCGAGCGCCCTCCAAAACCCTTCCCCTGATCTCCTCCGCTGTGCTCCGAAAACTCCAGATCCCTGACGGCGAGCTCGAAGAGACCGGCACATTCCAAGGAATCAACCCGGGAAGGAGCAAGCCGAAGGGGAAGGTCACGCTGCCGGTAACATTCGGCAGCGAGTTAAACTTCAGGACTGAGAGGGTCACGTTCGACGTTGCCGATATCCCGTTGCCTTACAATGGGATACTTGGCCGTCCAGCGCTCGCCAAGTTCATGGCGGCCTCTCACTACGCGTATAACGTGCTGAAGATGCCAGGCCCGATAAGCGTCATTTCTGTCCCTGGCGACAAGAAGGACGCTCTTATCTGTGCCGACAAGATCTACCGGGAAGCAGCAGCCATGGTAGACCGCGATCCACTTGCCGCTGAAGCTCCCGGGACCAAGAAGACCAAGTCCGGCAAGAGTTCTGGTGCCTACTCCGGCACGCGCACCTCTTCGGAGTGCTGCGCTGCCGTCGAGGACGCGCCATCGAGCTCCACCGGCAAGAAGACCAAGTTCGGCAGGGACTCTGGTGCCCACTCCGGCAAGCGCGCCTCTTCGGAGTGCTGCGCTGCCGTCGAGGACACACCATCGAGCTCCACCGGCAAGAAGACTGAGTCCGGCAAAAGCTCTGGTGCCCACTCCGGCAAGCGCGCCTCTTCGGAGTGCTGCGCTGCCGTCGAGGACGCACCATCGAGCTCCGCCGGCGAGCACAAGAAGACGATGGCGGCTCCACCAGAGACGAAGAAGGTGTCCGCCAAGGAGGATGGCGCTGGTGGTACCTTCACCATCAGTGCCACGCTTGACCCTAAATAGGAAAGCACGCTCGTTGCTTTCCTGCGGGCGAACGTCGACGTGTTTGCATGGCAACCGTCTGACATCCCCGGTGTTCCCAGGAAAGTGATTGAGCACCACCTTGCCGTCTGTCCTCATGCGCGGCCCGTCAAACAGAAAGTCCGGAAGCAGGCGGTGGAGCGCCAAGAATTCATTGCGGAGGAAATCAAGAAACTGGAAGCAGCAGGCCTCGTCAGAGGGGTGCTCCATCCCACGTGGTTGGCCAATCCTGTAGTCGTGCGCAAGGCAAACGGGAAATGGAGGCTTTGCATCGATTTCACCGATGTTAACAAAGCTTGTCCCAAAGACCCATTTCCTTTGTCGCGCATTGACCAGATTGTTGACTCCACAGCTGGGTGTGATTTGCTTTCATTTCTTGATGCATACTCCGGGTATCATCAGATCTTCATGGCAGAGGAGGATGAAGAGAAAACCGCATTTATTACTCCACGTGGCACGTACTGCTTTGTACGAATGCCTTTCGGATTAAAAAATGCCGGTTCAACATTTGCAAGAGTAGTCCATATTGCTCTTGAGCCACAAATACACAGAAATGTGGAAGCCTACATGGATGATATAGTGGTCAAGAGCAAGGACAGAGCAACCCTGATCCAAGACTTGGACGAGACTTTTGCAAATCTGCGCAAGATCAGCCTCAAGCTCAACCCAGAGAAGTGCGTGTTCGAAGTTCCCTCCGGCAAGCTTCTCGGGTTCTTCGTGTCTCAGCGGGGAATTGAAGCCAACCCCGACAAGATCAGGGCCGTTGAGCAGATTGAAGCCCCGAAGCGCGTCAAAGATGTTCAGAAACTTGCCGGTTGCATGGCTGCTCTCAGCAGGTTTATCTCTCAGTCTGCTGAGCGCGCCCTGCCATTTTTCAAACTATTGAAAAAGGCAGGTCCAATGAAATGGACTCCGGACGCGGAGGCTGCGCTGCAAGACCTGAAGAGATACCTGTCCTCCCCTCCAATACTTGTCGCGCCTAAGCCACAAGAGAAGTTGCTGCTGTACATAGCGGCAACCAATCAAGTGGTTAGTGCTGCGCTAGTGGCAGAGAGGGAGGCGGATGATGAGCCAGCAACCGCGGCAAGCGCATCCAGCGACAAGCAGGGGGCTTCCCCGACAAGCTTTGGTCCCGAGAAAGATGAACCCGCGCTGATACACGAGGAGATACGGAAGAAAACGGTGCAGCGCCCAGTTTACTTTGTCAGTTCCCTCTTGCAGGGGGCTAGGTCAAGGTACTCTGGTGTGCAGAAAATGCTTTTCGGCCTTCTCATGGCCTCGAGAAAGCTGCGCCATTACTTCCAAGCACATGAGATCACAGTGGTCACTCGCTTTCCGCTGAAGAGGATACTGCAGAATCCTGAAGCGACAGGCAGGATTGTTGAGTGGGCACTGGAACTGTCAAGCTTTGGTCTCAAGTTTGAAAGCACTTCAACTATCCAGAGCAGAGCATTGGCAGAATTCATAGCGGAATGGACGCCAACTCCGGACGAAGAAATCCCGGAGACGAGCATCCCCGACAAAGAAGCGAGCAAAGAGTGGCTGATGTACTTTGATGGTGCTTTCTCGCTGCAAGGCGCCGGCGCTGGTGTGCTGCTTATCGCGCCCACCGGAGAGCACCTCAAGTACATAGTCCAGATGCACTTTCCCAAGGAGCAAGCAACAAACAATACTGCAGAGTATGAGGGACTGCTTGCCGGTCTCAGGATCGCGGCAGACCTTGGGATTAAGAAGCTCATTGTCAGGGGTGACTCACAGCTTGTCGTCCGCCAAGTAAACAAGAATTATCAGAGTCCGTTGATGGAAGCTTACGTCGACGAAGTGAGAAAGCTAGAAGAGTGCTTTGACGGCCTGCAAATGGAGCACGTTCCGAGAACTCAGAACGCCATTGCTGATGGCCTGTCAAAGTGCGCCGCACTTAAGTTACCTGTGGAACCAGGGACCTTTGTGCTCATGCTGACTCAACCGTCCGTAACACCATCAACTGGACAAAGCAAGAAGAGGAAGTTGATTCCTGGTGACTACCTGCCGGCAGAGCTTCCCGAAGCCGCCGCCAAGAAGGTCCCCAAGATCAACACCAAAGGCGCTGGTGAGCCAGATGCTCCGGCAAGCCCTAGGGTTTGTTCCGTTGAAGCTGAAGCTCCCGGCAAGCTTGTCGCGGGATGTCACGCTCCGGCAGAGACACAGCTTCTCGCCGTCGAAGCAGATATTCCCGCAGCAACCTCCAAGATCAACGCCAAGAGCGCCGGTGAGCCAGATGCTCCGGCAAGCCCTAGGGTTTGTTCCGTTGAAGCTGAAGCTCCCGGCAAGCTTGTCACGGAACGTCAAGCTCCGGCAGAGACACAACTTCTCGCCGTAGAAGCGGATGTTCCCGCAGCAGCAGAGTTGCCTTTAGTCCTTGTTGTCGAGCCACAGGCTCCAACATGGGCGCAGCAGATTGTCCGTTTCCTTCAGACAGGAGAACTTCCCGAAGAGCAAGAAGAAGCCGAAAGAGTAGCCCGGCAGTCAAGTATGTACCAGTTCATTGACAAGACGTTGTACAGAAGAAGACTCAACGGTGTGAAATTGAGGTGCATTCCCCGGGAAGACGGACAGAAGCTGTTGGCAGAGATACACGGAGGCATATGTGGTCACCACATTGGCGCAAGAGCACTCGTCGGCAAAGCATTCCGGCAAGGTTTCTTCTGGCCAACAGCCCTCCAGGATGCAACTGCACAAGTAACCAAGTGTGAAGCGTGCCAGTTCCATTCCAAGCAGATACACCAGCCAGCTCAAGCTCTCCAGACGATCCCTTTATCGTGGCCATTTTCGGTCTGGGGGCTCGACATCCTCGGCCCCTTCCCCCGAGCTGTCGGGGGCTTTGAGTACTTGTACGTCGCAATCGACAAGTTCACAAAGTGGCCGGAAGTGGAACCAGTGAGGAAGGTGACCGCACAGTCAGCCGTCAAGTTCTTCAGGTCGATTGTTTGCCGCTTCGGGATCCCTAACCGGATAATCACCGACAACGGCACACAGTTCACGAGCCACGCCTTCATGCAGTACATCCAAGATCTCGGCGCCAAAGTCTGCTTTGCCTCTGTTGCTCACCCAAGGAGCAACGGTCAAGCGGAGAGGGCAAACGCCGAGGTGCTGCGCGGGCTCAAGACCAGAACTTTCGACAGGCTGCACAAGTGTGGAAGAAACTGGATCGAGGAGCTACCGGTGGTTCTTTGGTCGATCAGAACGACGCCAAATCGAGCCACTGGACAGACACCCTTTGCTCTAGTCTATGGAGCGGAGGCAGTTACCCCCACGGAACTCGTATACGGGTCACCTCGAGTGCTCGCTTATGATGAGCTTGAGCAAGAGCGGCTGCGGCAAGAGGACGCGCTGCTCCTTGAGGAAGATCGTCTCCAGGCTGCCGTGCGAGCTGCTCGCTACCAGCAAGCTCTGCGCCGCTACCACAGCCGCAGAGTCAATGCCAGGAGTCTCGAGGAAGGCGACCTTGTTCTTCGGCGCGCTCAGTCCGCCAAGAATTCCAACAAGTTGACGCCGAAGTGGGAAGGCCCTTACCGGGTGAGACGAGTCACCAGGCCTGGCGCTGTCCGCCTGGAGACCAAAGACGGTATTCCAGTGAGCAACTCCTCGAACATCGAGCATCTTCGCAAGTTTTACCCGTAAGGCGCGGTTGTCGGACCCCGTCCGGCAACCACCTCTCTGTGCAAGTCTTGCCGCTGCTGCATGTAATCCTTTGTACAGAGCCAGGCGCAGACCCTGGAGCAGGAATAGATATCCTCATGGAACTCGTATACGGGTCACCTCGAGTGCTCGCTCATGATGAGCTTGAGCAAGAGCGGCTGCGGCAAGATGACGCACTGCTCCTTGAGGAAGATCGTCTTCAGGCCGCTGTGCGAGCCGTCGCTCCCAGCCCGTGCCAGAAGCTTCGAGGAAGGCGACCTTGTTCTTCGGCGTGTTCAGTCGGCCAAGATCCAAACAAGTCGACGCCGAAGTGGGAAGGCCCTTACCGGGTGAAACGAGTCACAAGGCCTGGCGCTGTCTGCCTTGAGACCGAAGATGGCTTTCCAGTGAGCAACTCCTGGAACATCGAGCATCTTCGTAAGTTTTACCCGTAAGGCGCGGTTGTCGGACCCCGTCCGGCAACCACCTTTCTGTACGAGTCTTGCCGCTGTTGCATGTAAACCTCTGTACAGAGCCAGGCGCAGACCCTGAGCACCAGAAAATGAAGCGCTGCATACCCCGGGGGCTATAGCATGCATGCTAGATTGAGTCTGAGTCTCGTCCTTGGTTAGGGTCGATAGTCCCTAACAGCGGCTAACCCCTAGCTTAGAGGTCGAGTGTCCGTCCCTTTGCTTTTCCTTCGTTCACAGGGCTCGCACGTCCTGGCCAGGCCACCTGGAGGCGAAAAGGAGAAGAAGGGCGTGCCGGCACCTGGGCCCCGGCAAGAACGCCGGGGGCTGCGAATGCCAAGATGTCCCCCCCCGGCAAGCCAGAGTTGCCGGGGGCTGCAATATCAGATAAGTCTTTTATCCCACTTCATGCATCCTCTTATGGACTGGGGAATGCGAAACCCCGTTTCTTCCCGGAAACTGCCGTGCTCCCCAGACTCTAGGCCCTGGAGTGCGTTCCCGGGGCCAAGTTTGGTCGTAGTCGCGGCAGCAGAAGGGACGAAACGAGGAGGCCGCGCCCACCTCGTTCCCACCTCCGTCAAAGGCGTGAGAAAGGTCGAGCGGCGTGGGAAGGCGGCGGGGCTTGTTGTCGGGGAATGGAATGCCTGTCCGAGAGATACCAAGGATTTGCTCCTTGGCGTGGGTTCGACCCGCGAGGCAAATAACCGGGCAAACATCCCCTTTTCATCAAAAAACATCCCATACAGGTACAGTCCATAGAGGATGAAAAACATGAAAGAGAGGATTACAAGATACAGCTAAAGGCCCGAAGGCTTACAATTAAAAAGATAAGGTGCCCGTAATCCTTTTCCTGTCCCTCTCTTCAGGAGGTAGAACAAGCAGGCGAAAAGGGGAAAGGGGCGCCAAGGCAAGCTACAGGTGCCAGAAGACACCAAGAGAACATCCGGGGGCCGGACGGTGATGGCGACGCTGGGAGAAGGGTGCGAAGGAGGGGCGGCAGGACGTCAGCACGCTGTCGAGGGAACCACGCCCTCGTACTCCGACCTGACGGCCTTGTCGCCAGCCCTCTTCCCCTTCCGCGACCTCCCTACGCTAGCCGCCCAAGGAGACGCCCTCGGGGAGTTCAAGAAGCCTGCGCTGCGGATGATAGGGTCGCCGGTGCCGCACGAGACGGCGCCCGACACCTAGTCGGAGCCGCCGTCCTGCCGCCCGCCACCCTCACCATCACTGCCGCTCTCCTCCTCGTCACTCTCGCTCGAGGAGGAGCCTTCGCTATTGGAGGAGCTATCCACGCAGCACTTCGCCCGGGTGCCGAAGCACCCGAAGACCTTGACGGAAAGGAGATCGCCCTCCACCAGCTTAAAATGGAGGGTGAGTCCCCCCATCAAGCTGTGGATGCGGGCGAACGTCTTCCACCCTCGATCAAGATACATCACACCAGGGGCTGGGAACGCCACGCGGACTCGCGTGCCGCTGATCCCACAGCCCCTCATGTGTAATCTCAGAGTCTCGGGCGGGTCCGACTCCATCGCGCCAGCGAACGGAGCCGGAAGCCGGAGGCGACGACGAGGCGCCCGGTGCAGCTTGACGAAGAACTCGCAAGGGTTGTCCCCTATATGGACCGCCGCGGGGGGAGGAGCCGCCGGCGGGGGCGAAGTTGGCGCGTCGCCCCGTCCGCCTCTTCCCCGAGCGCCTCGACCTCGTCCTCGACCCCGTCCACGACCTCGCCCCCTCCCTCTTCCCCTTACGGCTGGCTCTGCCACCACGAGCGAGGAAAAGGGGAGGGTGCGCTGTCTGGCGGCGACCCTCGCCGCCACCGATGAAGGCCCAGGATTCCCTTTCTCCATGGCGAATGAGAGAAAGGGGAGCAGAAGCTGAAGAAAGGAGGAGAAGGGAGAGTGCAGGCTTCGGTGCTCCCTTCCCGCTCCTTATAAAGGAGCAAAGTGGGAGCCCAGCCGCCCCGCTCAGCGAATCAAGGCACAGGAAGAGCAGGGAGGCGGGCCGACCCGTCCCCTCTACTCGCAACGGCCCAGGTTCCCGCTCCCGCCGTCCGCGATCCCAAATGCATGGGAGCCGCGTGGCGGAGATGCAGAACTGAGGCGACGGATGGGGCGGCCTCACCCTACCCCGTGATCTCGGGGAGTGGGCGCTTCGGAAATCGCGCACCGGCCCCGTCCAGTAAATGCGCCATGCCCCCACGCCTACCTCCGTTTGGAGAAGAGGGCGTGGGCCGTTCCCCTTCATCATGGTTTGACGCATGCTCGCGGGGCTTAGCCCCAAGCGCGCGCGCCGCCCGCGTCACCCACGACGCCGCGTTCGACGCGCGCCGTTACGGGCGTGCGCGATGGAAGCGGAGAGATATGCGGCGCGACCTAGGCCGCGCGTGCCCGTGCACTGTTTTGGGCCTGGCCCAACAGCGCTCGGCACCGTGTCTGGCCCAGGCCCGGGGGCTCCTGTCGGTGTACTAGAGTAGGGGAACCCTTGTACCCCGAACTTGTGCACGGGCAGTCGCAGCGTCCCGCGGCAAGGCCTGCCAGGTCACCGCCAAGATTCCTTGTGGTCCCTCTGAAGACCATTCAAGAACAAAGTACTCAAGACAAGACCCCGGCAAGAGGAGCTTGCCGGGAAGGCCATCAGAAGCGTCCCAAGACCCCGGCAAGAGGCGCTTGCCGGGAAGGCCGTCCGAGGCATTCCAAGGAACTTGCCGCGGCGCGCTACGCGCCCCGACAAGGCCCAGCGAGCGACAAGTTCCCGGAAGCGACAAGCCGACGGCCGCGGCAAGGCGCTTGCCGCGGCAAGCCCCCACTCCACGCCCGCGCTCCAGCACATCCACCCACGTGTCGCTCCGGGGCCCCTCCCGAGCGCACGTGGAAGGAGGATGTGCAGCTAGGGGCGTGCGGTGGCACGCAGGCGCTGACAAGACAACCATCGTGGCAAGACGGTGGTGTCCCTAGCGTTCCCTTTCGGTGCCATCTAGGCGACACAGACGGGCATTTAATGCCCTTGTCCCCTGCCATCAGGGTTAGGTATGATAACACTGTAGTAGCTAGCTGTGCCTACTACAGCACCTAGCTGTGCCTACCCACGGCACCCTTTCCATTTTTGCCCTTAGCCCCCGTTGCTCTATGTCGGTAACCCCTTGAGTATAAAAGGAGGCCCGTGTGCAACGTAGAGGGGGGTCGGCCACCTCGAGAGCTCTCGCGAGGTTCAGCAATTCCACACACTCACGCTCGCTCCCGAGCTAGAAATCAATACCAATCCACAAAGCAGGAGTAGGGTTTTACGCATCCTTGCGGCCCGAACCTGGGTAAATCGCTCGCGTGCTTCACCTCGATTTACCCCTCGCACGACCAACCGCCCGCTTGCTTCGCCTCGATCTGCTCTTTGCTCAACCTCCGCCCCCCGTCGAACCAAAAGGGACCCGGTTCGCCGGTCCCATAGGTGCCCGTGGATCAGAAACCCCGGCACCTATGTAATGATCATCGCCTGGATATCGTCATGATTATTTGAAGTTCTGTAAATTTCCCAACAGTAATTTCACCCACCGTTTGCTATTTTCCTTGAGAGAAGCCACTAGTGAAACCTACGGCCCCCGGGTCTCTTTCTCATATTGTTTGCCTTTGTGATCTATTTTATTTGCCATTTATTTTCAGATCTATTAAACCAAAAATACAAAAATACCTTGCTACAATTTATTCTTATGTATTTTATTTGGCATTCGATCTATCAATCTACTACAAATTTACCTCACGTCCGTTTGCCTATCTTGAGGTGCCGTACCCCAGAAGGGATTGACAACCCCTTTAACACGTGGGTTGCGAGAAGTTGTTATTTGTGTGCAGGTGTTGTTTAAATTGTGTTGCTTGGTTCTCCTACTGGTTCGATAACCTTGGTTCCACATCTTAGGGAAATACCTACCGCTTCTATGCTACATCATTCTTTCCTCTTTGGGTAAATACCGACGTAGCTTCAAGAGACATCACCATCAAATAAAGATGTAGGAATTTGACCAGGCGGCTACCGCCTTCATCACGCCTTACAGACCGTTCTGCTTTAGCACGATGCCCTTCAGACTAAAGAATGCCGGTGCCACATACCAACATGTGATTCAAGAATGCTTAGAAAAACACATCAGGAATACTGTCGAGGCCTACTTCGATGATGTTGTTGTCAAGACAAACACGTCGGACAATTGGTGGACAACCTTCGGGATACATTCGCCAGCCTACGGCAATATCAAATTAAACTCAATCTAGAGAAGTGTGTCCTCGGAGTCCCGGGTAGCAAACTCCTGGGCTTCATTATATCCAGCCAAGGAATCAAAGCCAATCTGGCAAAAATTCGAGCCTTGGACCGTTTGGAGGTACCAACAGAGCTCAAGCATGTACAAAAGTTAGTAGGCTCTATGGCGGCCTTAAGCCGCTTCATATCACGACTCGGTGAGAAGGCTCTGCCCCTATACAAGCTATTAAAACAGGAAAAAACATTCAAATGGACCGAGGAGGCTATGGAGGCCCTGGAAGACATCAAAGCCCTTCTCGCCACCAACCCTATCCTAGCAGCACCAGGTGTATGTGAACCGATGATATTGTACATCTTGGACACAAATTAGGTGGTGAGCACAGTGCTCGTGGTCGAGCGAGACATGGAGGGCCACGAATTCCAGGTCTAGAGACCCGTCTATTATGTCTCCAAGGTCCTAATCCCGTGCAAATCACGATACCCTCACTATCAAAAGATAGCCTACACCATCTTTATGACATCACAAAAAATTTGGCATTACTTCCAGGAGTGCTCGATGACCGTTGCATCTGACGTCTCCTTAAGTGACATAATCAATAATCGGGATGCAATGGGGCGCATAGCCAAGTGGGCCATAGAGCTCTTACATTTCGAAATCATTTAAAAACCGTGTCGGGCCATTAAATCCCAGGTGCTGGCCGATTTTCTAGCCGAATGGACAGAGGCCGAGCTTCCATGGGAATACAACACCTACTTGCATTGGACCATATACTTCGACGGTTCTAAAATGATCACAGACCTAGGGGCTGGCATTGTGCTCACATCACCCATAGGAGACAATATTTGATATGTGCTACAAATCATGTACATAGACTCCAATAATGCGGCAGAATACGAAGCCCTCTTACATTGACTCCAGATAGCAGTCTCCATGGGTGTTAAACGCCTAGACGTCTAAGGTGATTCCAACCTTGCCATCTAACAAGTCAATGGTGATTTCAATGCCAAAGACCTGAAGATGATAGCTTACCGGAATGTCATCTTAAAGATCTCAGCTAGGTTCGAGGGGTTGGAATTCCAACACATACCCCGTGATAGAAACCAGGCCACAGATGTCCTAGCCCGAATGGGCCCTAAGCGGGATAAGGTCCTGGAAAACACCTTCCTCGAGCGGCTTTTTAAGCCATTCGTAGTCTGGCTAGAAAACAATGGGACATCGGAGTCAAACGATGTCGGGCAAGAAGCCTCGCCCGAAGATGATGAAGGCATAATAGGCAGCTCGGCGGTCCAGGAAACTACGTCTGCACATGAAGTCATGGCAGTAATCGCGCCATGGACCGAGCCGCTCCTCATGTACCTGCTCCGAAAAGAGCTGCCCGGCAACTCAACCGGTGCGTGTCGGATCATCAGGCAATCTAAAGCCTACAAGGTTCACAAGGGGGAACTTTACAAAATGAGCACCACGGGCATCCTCTCCAATGATGCATATCCGAGGAAGAGGGAAGATTACTGCTTCAGGAGATACACTCTGGCATGAGCGGACATCACGCCACAGCCCGGAACCTGGTAAGCAAGGCTTTTCGAGTCGGCTTCTATTGGCCGACTGCTGGCGCTGACGCCTCGATGTTACTGCACTGCCCAGGTAGCAAGGTCTTTGCTAAACAAAGCCACATGCCCCCCCACGGCTCTTCGCATCATCCCCATCGCCTGGACTTTTACGGTTTGGGGGCTAGACATGGTCGGGCCACTCAAGGGAGGCGCAAAAAAAATAAGTATCTACTTGTCATGGTAGATAAAATCACCAAGTGGATCGAGGCCAAGCCAGATACCTCGATCGAACCTGTCCAAGTCATCAGATTTATTTCTGGGGTGGTACATCGTTATGGTGTCCCCCACAGTTTGATCATGGACAACAGAAGAAACTTCACAACCAAAGAGTTCAAGGCATGGTGCAAGAAAATGGGCATCAAGCTCGATTACGTGTCCGTCTACCACCCACGGTCCAATGGGCAAGTGGAGCGAGACAATGGACTAATCCTTAGTGGCACCAAGCCAAGGCTCATATGCTCCCTTAAAAAAGCTGACTGCAAATGGGTCGAGGAACTTGATTCCGTAATATGGGGCTTGCGTACTATGCCCAATAGATCCACTAGTTACACGCCATTTTTTATGGTGTATGACGCCGAGCCAGTCCTCTGCAGCGACATTATACATGACGCACCTCGAGTACATATGTATGAAGAGCGCGAAGCCGAGCTCGACCGGCAAGATGCCCTACATGCTCTCGAAGAAGAGTGCAACGTTGCACAGACAAGGTCCTCCATATATCAATAGCAAGCTTGGCGCTACCACGACAGAGAGGACCATGCAAAAGACTTCAACATCGGGGATCTCGTCATGAGATTACACCCAGGAAAGTAGAAGCATAAACTATCCCCTAGATGGGACGGGCCATTTGTCATCAATCAAGTGCTAATTGGAGGAGCCTATCGAATTCGAGACCCAGAGGATGACCGTCTAGAGCCTAATCCCTAGAACGCGGTGTTACTCCGACGCTTCTACGACTGACATCCCGCACACTCACACTATACATAACTACATGCCTTTTCTTTATTTTCCTTTTCTTTTGTTTTTACACCTCGGAATATTTTTAAATGATCTCGGGGATTAATAAAGAATGTTCTTTTCAAAACATGTGTTGCTCCACCTCTTATGCACTATTGTCTTTCAAGCCATGATATGCACCGATTTGATTTACGATTTGGCCAAGCTGGGTTGCCCAGCTCCTATGATTTCCCCTTATGTTCCCGATCTTTTCGGCTAGGGGGCAAAGGGAGCATCGCAGTGATTGTCACTCTCAGGTAAGCCGGTGCAGTACCTCAGACGGACAAAGCCAAAAGCTAGTGTTCTTACAATACAAATCGGCCAGCCATGACATAGGGATAACACGGAAGTGGTCTTCGTAAACCTTGACCAGGGGCTTTGACCCCACGGTCACCCGCATTTAGGCTGATGTGTTAAACACAGCCACTCAAGGAAAGGAACAATTCAAAGAACATTTTTTCTCACAAGATGTTTCTTACGTTAAATAGTAATATAACATAACTTTCTGTCACCCTCTTGTATTTCGAGCCTCATAGACCGATTTCCTTGTCACCTGAATCACCCGAAGCCGACGGCTGGTTGACAGAGTTTGTATTTATGGACTGAGAATTGACATCAAGTACTTTGATACATCAAGTCATACAAGAAACAAATTATGCATGGTTTAGCCCATCTATTAAGGTGTCCAACATGCAATCTTTCTGTGAGAATCGTGCCACAGGCATTACACTGTCATACGCATTGCTGGTTGGGATTTCTTCCAGTTCAGGCCCCATGGGTCCTACCTCGGCCAACTTCGTCGTCCTTAAGCTAGTATAATGGGTTTTCACCATAGCCCATCCCTCCCTTACACCTTATCAGCAGGCGGATACTTTCCATGCCTAGAGCCGGTGTCGAGCTCTTCTCAACTGTTCGGCTAGAACCGCCATATCTTTAGGGACCTACACCACCTTAGGTGTAACACCCCGGATATGATTTACCCAATATGTACTCCAACTCTTGCCGTTCCCGGCGTTAAGTTATTTTATTTTCTCGGGTTCGGGTCTTTGTCTCCGTGTGTTGTTGTTGTCATGCATCTCATATCATGTCATCATGTGCATTGCATTTGCATACGTGTTCATCTCATGCATTCGAGCATTTTCCCCATTGTCCGTTTTGCATTCCGGCGCTTCGTTCTCCTCTGGTGGTCATTTATACCTTTATTTCGTGTGTGGGGATTAAACATTTCCGGATTGGACCGATACTTGCCAAGCGGCCTTGGTTTACTACCGGTAGACCGCCTGTCAAGTTTCGTACCATTTGGACTTCGTTTGATGCTCCAACGGTTAACCGAGGGACCGAAAAGGCCTCGTGTGTGTTGCAGCCCAACACCCCTCCATTTTGGCCCAAAACCCTCTCCATCACCTAGAGCGTTCGATCACGATCGCGTGGCCGAAAACCATACCTCATTTGGACACTCCTAGCTCCCTCTACCTCTATATAAAGACCACCCTCCGAAATTTGCGGTTCCACTCTCCCCTAACCCTAGATCCATTCCATCTGCCACCACCGGACACGTCCGGATGGCGCCGGACTCGTCCACCGCCTCCGCCGACCAACCCCGCGCTGCCACGTGGCGGGTACGCGCCCACATAGCCGCTTCCGCCGTGGGCCCGCCGCGGGCCCCCGAAGCCCGGCACCTCCCGGCACCCGAAGCCGCCTGCCTCCTCGCCGCGCCTCCTCGTGCCGCCGCGCTCCCGCTCGCCGGCCGCCGCCACCTCCTCGCCGCGCCTCCTCGTTGCCGGCGACCGCGGCAGCAACTCCGGCAGGCTCCGGTCGCCGCCCCCGCCGCGCCCCGCCGCACCGATGCCGCAGCCGCGCCGCCGCACGCCCCGGCGAGCCCCGGCCTCCTCCTCCCTCCTCGACGACCACGACGCCGGAAAGTACGACTCCGGCGCCGGCCCTCCCCGGCGAACCTCGGAATATGCGCCGCCGCTACAGTACCCTCAATATCCAGATCGGGATCGGTTGACTTTTTGCCCGAAACCCTAATTATTTTGCCCATGTTCATCATGTCGTAACTCCGCATCCGTAGCTCCGTTTTGGGCATATGGCATATCAAAATGTTCGTCTCAGAGAGCACATCATTTCATCTCATTGCATCATTTTCATTTGAGTTCATCTTGATGCCCGAAATGCTGTTGGAAGAGTGCTATTTGAGATAATTGTCAGATCTGCTGCTCCAATTAGATATTTGTCATTTTTTCCATGATTATTGTGTGCATGATATGCCCTTGAGATCTACATGTGTTTTATTATATGTTTTGCCATCTATCCAGAGGTGCAACCCATGTATTTTTGTGATGTGTGTGGTGACTAGCACAAGCTTGCAAAGTGGAGCATTCCACTAAGGGACTTAGCAATTCCACTAAGTCCTTAACCTGTTTATCTCAATATGCCATATGTTCATGTTGTTTCCTAGTGATCCGTGCCTCTTGCAAATGTATTTTCTGATCCCTTTTGGCTTAAGGTCACTAAGGGACTTTTGTTAAGCTCTTTGAGTAGCTCCATGCCATGCTTTACTTTGCCATGTTCAGGTCCTGTAGTATATAGTTTTCATGCTTCGAAGTGTGCTACCTGATCTGAATTCCAGACAATCGTTAATTTCACTAAGTCTGAAATCTATTTGCCAAATGCATTTTTGTCATGCTTGTTTGAACCTGTTAATGGATGAATTGGCCGTAGCTCACTGTTCCTATTTTGTTAAGCATCATGTATGTATCCCTGCCATGTATTTTGTTGCCATGTTTGAGTGCTGTAGCATGTTCATCTTGTTACATTTAGATGGCTACTTGCTGTATATCGCAGACCGGTGCCATATTTGAATTGCTTGCCATTTCCAAACCGTAACTCCGATTCTGAAGTTCTTTATATCGTTTTCAAGCAATTTCATCTCACCTTTCTAGTGGCACACTTGTATTTCCAAGTTGAGGCCAGGTTCATTCATTCCTTGTCAAATCTTGCATATGCATCGCATATCGCATCCCGCATAGCATACCATGTTTGCATCATTTTGTTTGTGCCTTGCACGTGGTTGATTGTGTCCTTGTTGCTTGTTTGTCTTGTTTGGGTAGAGCCGGGAGACGAGTTCGCTAACGAGGAGCCCATTGATTTTGCTTTCAAGGATCCAGTCAACTCTGACAACTGTGCAAGCAAGATGATCATACCCTCGAAATCACTACTATCTTTGCTTTGCTAGATGCTCGCTCTTTTGCTATGCCTATCCTATGATGCCTACCACTTGCTTATCATGCCTCCTAAATTGCCATGTCAAACCTCTAACTCACCATGTCCTAGCAAACCGTTGATTGGCTATGTCACCGCTTTGCTCAGCCCCTCTTATAGCATTGCTAGTTGCAGGTAAAGATTGGAGCCCGTTCCTTGTTGGAACATTATTTACCTGTTGGGATATCATTATATTATATTGTTATCTTAATTCATCTATATACTTGGTAAAGGGTGGAAGGCTCGGCCTCTCGCCTAGTGTTTTGTTCCACTCTTGCCGCCCTAGTTTCCGTCATATCGGTGTTATGTTCCCGGATTTTTGCGTTCCCTACGCGGTTGGGTGATAATGGGAACCCCTTGATAGTTCGCCTTGATTAAAGCTTTTCCAGCAATGCCCAACCTTGGTTTTACCTTTTGCCACCTAGACTCTTTTTCCCTTGGGTTTCCGGAGCCCGAGGGTCATCTTATTTAAACCCCCCCGGGCCAGTGCTCCTCTGAGTGTTGGTCCGACCGAGTAGACTGCGGGGCCACCTCGGGGCAACTTGAGGGTTGGTTTTACTCGTAGGATGTCTCATCTAAGTGTGCCCTGAGAACAAGATATGTGCAGCTCCTATCGGGATTTGTCGGCACATTCGGGGGGTGTTGTTGGATTTGTTTTAACTTGTCGAAGTGTCTTGTAGAACCGGGATACCGAGTCTGATCGGAATGTCTCGGGAGAAGGTCTATTCCTTCGTTGACCGTGAGAGCTTGTCATGGGCTAAGTTGGGACTCCCCTGCAGGGATTTGAACTTTCGAAAGTCGTGCCCGCGGTTATGGGCAGATGGGAATTTGTTAATGTCCGGTTGTAGATAACTTTAACATTAACTTAATTAAAATGAATCAACTATGTGAGTTACCGTGATGGTCTCTTCTCAGCGGAGTCCAGGAAGTGAACACGGTGTTGGAGTAATGATTGCCGCAGGTTGCTCTCTAGTTACTCGTTCGCGCTTTGCCTCCTCTTCTCGCTCTCTTTTGCGAACAGGATAGCCACCATATATGCTAGTCGCTTGCTGCAGCTCCACATATTTACCTTGCCTTACCTATAAGCTTAAATAGTCTTGATCGCGAGGGTGCGAGATTGCTGAGTCCCTGTGGCTCACAGTTTACTTCCAAACCAGATGCAGGGCCTGATGACTCCGTTCCAGATGACGCGCTTGAGCTCAAGTGGGAGTTCGACGAGGACTCGTGCCGTTACTATGTGTCTTTTCCTGATGATCAGTAGTGGTGCCCAGTTGGGGCGATCGGGACCGTGTCGCATGTTGGGTTTATCTTTTATTTTGGCGCCGTAGTCGGGCCATGAGTGATTGGTTGATGTAATGCTATTTATGTACTTTGATTGACGTGGCGAGTGTAAGCCAACTATGTACCTCCCCTTTTATTATCTCTATTACATGGGATGTTGTGAAGATTGCCTAATTTGCGACATTGCTTTCAATGCGGTTATGCCTCTAAGTCGTCCCTTGACACGTGGGAGATATAGCCGCATCGAGGGCGTTACAAGTTGGTAATCAGAGCCTTCCCCGACCTTAGGAGCCTCCATTGCTTGATCATTTTTAGCAGCCGTTGTTGAGTCTAGAAAAATGTTTTGAGTCATTTAGGAATTATATATCGGAGAGTTTAGGAATTCTTTTTACTCCCCAGTCTCCTCATTGCTCTGGTAAGGCATCCTGACGTAGAGTTTTGACTCTTCTCTTCTCAAATTTCACTAAATTTTTTTTAGGATCACGCGGGTATCTTGGAATCGTTCCGATGGTTTTGTGACGAGAACATTGTTCTTGGTGCCTCCTGTCTTTAGGGGTTGTGGCAGTGTCCCGGGGAGTTGAGCTCCGAGGTGTTGTCGTCACAATTTTATCGTTGCAATTCTAGAATACCTGAGTTTAGTACGCCAACATCGAAAATATCTTTTATGCAGTTCGTTGGTGAGATAACCTCGACGCCACCTAGTACTGGGGCAGGAGTTCGGGAGTATCGCCATAACTTGTATAACGGATGCTTTTCGAAGGTTGAGGTAGATGGTTTCCGAAGTTTTCTTGGTTATGTGTTGAAGGATGGATACAGCTGGATGTAGGATTTGCTAGATTTGGGTGAGATATTATGCTTCCCCTGTATCCCCAACACCTGATTGCATAACCGAAAAGGTTCGGGAGTTTCATAGGTGGGAATTCTTGTAGCTCTAGTTCTTCTTCCACGGATATTTGGCTTGAGATTGGGATTTCTTACCGAGTATTTCTTCTTGATCCGTACCTTGTTGATTTATTCCTCTACCTAAATTCTAAGTGGCTTCTCAATTTATGGATATGTGACCATTTCAAGTGGAATGCATTCGTTCATTTTGTTCGGATGTGAAGACTATATGTTGCAATTTCAACCCGTTTTGATTCAGCTTCATTTTATCTGTCAATGTGCTAACGGTTGTCACCCTCTTCAGGATGGCTCCCACTAAGAGCACCAATCAGAATCAGAATCAGGATCCGTCACCACCTCCACCTCCTCCGGAGGCATGGCAAGCTGTGATGGCCGCAACCAATGCAAACACACAGTTGATCATGCAAATTCTTCAAGAGCGCAATCAAGCGAACCAAGGCAACCAAGGCAACAATCAGAATCACTTTGCTACACTCAACCAGTTCCTTGCTAACGGGCCAAAGACTTTCAGCAATTGTGTTGAGGCAACTGATGCTGACGATTGGCTCATGGATCTGTGCAAGCATTTCGAGTGCAGTAACATCAGGCCTGAGGACTTTGTCAAGTTTGCTTCCTTCCAACTCAAAGACCAAGCTGCAGAATGGTTCCAGCAGTACAAGGATTCCAGAGGAGGCCGTGTGATTACCTGGGATGAATTCCGTCAAGACTTCAAAGCTCATCATATCCCTCAGAGTGTGGTTGAGAGCAAGCGTGAGGAATTCCGCAACCTGAAGCAAGGCTCTTTGTCTGTCTATGACTACAACAAGTTGTTTCAGAAGCTCGCCCGCTTTGCTAAGCAGGACGTCCCTGACGAGAAGAGCATGATATACCAGTTCAGGGGTGGTCTCAAGGAACAAATTCAGCTAGCTCTTGTTCTCTTTGAGCCCTTGAGGTACGATGAGTTCTACAACATGGCATTGAAGCAAGAGGCCGCTCAACTGAGGTGTGATGCTTCCAAGAAGCGAGTCAGACACACTACTCCTTCTTCCTCTACTCAAGTGGCCAAGCAGCAGAAGTATTGGCTTCCTCCTCCTCCGTTCCGTCAGCCGTATCAGAAGAGCAAAGGTGGCAGTGGATCTTCCCCCCCACCCAACCCTGGCTTTCAGAACAAGACTTCGTCTCAAGCTCCAAGATCGAGTGCTCCGTATCACCGTCCGCTTTCAGAGGTCATGTGCAACAAGTGCCAACAGAAGGGTCACTATGCCAACAAATGCTTCAATCAGAGGCGTCTTCCTCCTCCTCCTCCTCCTCCTGTGAGATCGGCAAGTACAGCAATGGTCAAGCATAACCCCAAGCACACCAAGGTCAACTTGATGAACGCAGCTCATGCAGAGGACTCGTCAGATGTCATCATGGGTAACCTTCCTGTTAACGATGTTCCTGCAAAAGTACTTTTTGATACTAGTGCATCGCATTCTTTCTTGTCATGCCCTTTTGCATCGAAGCACAATGTTGATACTAAGGTCATGCCCAAAGCCACGCAAGTTGTTTCTCCCGGCAAGCTTTTGACTTCTAGTTTGGTTTCTCCCGATATCTCTATCACGTTGGGCGACTACAAGTTTCTTTCTTCTCTGGTGGTTCTTGGTAACTCGGATATTGATCTTATTCTCGGAATGGATTGGCTTTCTAAGCACAAGGCGCATCTTGATTGTGCAGCCAGGCAGATTCAATTGACTCATTCGTCTGAGGATGTAATTGTCTTTGCCGCTCGTGATGATACCATCCGTCTGTTTTCTCTCAATGAGATGGGTGAACTGGATGCTATTTCGCAAATTCTAGTCGTTTGCGAATATCAAGACGTCTTTCCAGAAGAGCTTCCAGGAATGCCTCCGCACCGGCCAGTTGAATTCGTCATCAATCTTGAGCCTGGCACGGAACCAGTGTGCAAGCGTCCTTACAAGCTCGGACCTGAAGAGTTGAAGGAGCTGAAGAAGCAACTCGATGTTCAAGAGAGAATGGGCCTCATCCGACCTAGTTCTTCTCTGTGAGGTTGTGGTGTTCTTTTTGTGAAGAAGAAGGATGGAACATACCGACTCTGTGATGATTACCGTCCATTGAACAAGAAGACTATCAAGAACAAATACCCACTTCCCAACATCAACGAGTTGTTCGAACAACTCAAAGGTGCCCAAGTATTCTCCAAGCTTGATCTCCGTATGGGTTATCATCAGATTCGAATCCGTGAGCAAGATATTCCCAAGACGGCTTTCAGGACAAGCTTTGGTTCATATGAATACACTGTCATGTCTTTTGGCCTCGTCAATGCTCCTCCGATTTTCTCTCACATGATGAACTTCGTCTTCAATGCCTACACCAATGACTTCGTTTTGGTCTATCTCGACGACATTCTAGTCTTTTCGAAGAACAAGGAAGATCATGCCAAGCACTTGCGTTTGGTACTCGATAAGCTGAGGGAACACAAATTCTACGCCAAATTCTGCAAGTGCGAATTTTGGCTCGATGAGGTTCTTTATCTTGGTCATATCATCTCTGCCAAGGGCATTGCGGTGAATCCAGAGAAGGTGTCTGCAATTGTGAATTGGGAACCACCTCAGAACGTGAAGCAACTCCGTAGCTTCCTCGGTCTCGCAAGCTACTGTCGAAGATTCGTTGAAAACTTTTCTAAGATCGCGAAGCCTCTCTCAAATCTTCTCCAGAAGCACGTCAAGTACGTTTGGTCTCTGGAATGTGACATCGCTTTCAACACTTTGAAAGAGAAATTGGTCACTGCTCCAGTTCTGACTCCTCCTGATGAATCCAAACCATACGAGGTCTTTTGCAATGCCTCTCTCCAAGGTCTTGGCGCAGTGTTGATGCAAGAGAAGAAAGTTGTGGCTTATACCTCTCGCCAGTTGAAGCCCAACGAGAAAAACTACCCCACTCATGACCTCGAGTTGGCGGCAGTTGTGCATGCTCTTTTGACTTGGAGACATCTCTTATTGGGAAGAAAAGTGGACATCTTCACTGACCACAAGAGTCTCAAGTACATCTTCACTCAGCCTAATCTCAACCTTAGGCAGACTCGATGGGTCGAAATGATTCAAGAGTATAATCCGAGTATCGAGTATACTCCAGGCAAGGCCAATGTGATTGCTGACGCATTGAGCAGGAAGGCTTATTGCAACAGTCTGATTCTCAAGCCCTATCAACCCGAGCTTTGTGAAGCTTTCCGCAAACTCAATCTGCAAGTTGTTCCTCAAGGTTTCCTCGCCAACCTTCAAGTCTCTCCTACCTTGGAAGACCAGATTTGCCAAGCTCAGCTTCTTGATGCTATGGTGAAAAAGGTGAAGATTGGGATTGCCAAGAGTCAACATAAGTACAAGTGCTACCGCCTTGATGACAAGGATACTCTCTTCTTCGAGGATCGTATTGTTGTGCCCAAAGGTGACCTTCGTAAAGTGATCATGAACGAGGCTCACAATTCTCTCCTATCCATCCACCCTGGGAGCACGAAGATGTATCAGGACCTCAAGCAGGCTTATTGGTGGACTCGAATGAAGCGCAAGATTGCTCAGTTCGTGAATGAATGTGATGTCTGCAGAAGAGTGAAGGCAGAACACCAAAGTCCAGCTGGTCTCCTCCAACCTCTTGCCATTCCAGAATGGAAGTTTGACCACATTGATATGGACTTCGTGACTGGGTTTCCTAAGTCCAAGCGTGGCAATGATGCTATATTCGTTGTCATCGACAAACTCACTAAAGTGGCGCACTTTCTGCCTATCAAAGAGTCAATCACTACAGCTCAATTGGCGGAGCTCTATACCTCTCGAATTGTCTCTCTGCACGGTATTCCACAAGTGATCTCTTCAGACCGTGGCATCATCTTTACCTCCAAGTTTTGGGATTCTTTTCAAAAGGCCATGGGCACCAACATCTGCTTCAGCACAACTTTCCATCCTCAAACTAGCGGTCAAGTCGAGCGTGTCAATCAGATTCTTGAAGATATGCTCAGGGCTTGTGTGATCTCCTTCGGTATGAAGTGGGAGGATTGTCTTCCATATGCTGAATTCTCCTACAACAACAGTTTTCAAGAAAGTTCGGGCAAGGCCCCATTTGAAATTCTATATGGCAGAAAGTGCCGTACCCCTCTCAACTGGTCTGAAACCGGTGAACGTCAACTTCTAGGAAATGACTTAATCACAGAGGCAGAGGAAATGTGCAAAGTCATTCGAGATAACCTCAAAGCAGCCCAATCCCGCCAGAAGAGCTACTATGATAGTAAGCACCGTGGTTTGCCTTTCGAGATTGGAGATCATGTTTACCTCCGCGTCTCTCCAATGAAAGGTACTCGTCGCTTCGGTATCAAAGGGAAGCTTGCCCCTAGATACGTGGGACCTTTCAGGATCATCAGCAAGAGAGGCGATCTCGCCTATCAACTCGAGATTCCTTCAAACTTTGCAAATGTGCATGACATGTTCCATGTCTCTCAGCTCCGAAAGTGCTTCAAGACTCCTGACCGCACCGTCAACTTCGAGGACATTGAGCTCCAACAAGATCTCTCTTATCGTGAGCACCCCGTTGCTATTCTTGAAGAGACTGAACGCAAGACTCGCAATAAGTCAATCAAATTCCTCAAAGTCAAGTGGTCACACCATTCCGACCGTGAAGCTACCTGGGAACGCGAGGATCACCTCCGTTCTGAATACCCGGCGTTCTTTCATTCCTAGATCTCGGGACGAGATCCTTTCGTAGTGCTGGAGTGTTGTAACACCTCAGATATGATTTACCCAATATGTACTCCAACTCTTGCCGTTTCCGGCGTTAAGTTATTTTATTTTCTCGGGTTCAGGTCTTTGTCTCCATGTGTTGTTGTTGTCGTTGTCATGCATCTCATATCATGTCATCATGTGCATTGCATTTGCATACGTGTTCATCTCATGCATTCGAGCATTTTCCCCGTTGTCCGTTTTGCATTCTGGCGCTTCGGTCTCCTCCGGTGGTCATTTATACCTTTCTTTCATGTGTGGGGATTAAAAATTTCCAGATTGGACCGAGACTTGCCAAGTGGCCTTGGTTTACTACCGGTAGACCGCCTGTCAAGTTTCGTACCATTTGGACTTCGTTTGATGCTCCAACGGTTAACCGAGGGACCGAAAAGGCCTCGTGTGTGTTGCAGCCCAACACCCCTCCATTTTGGCCCACAACCCACCAAAACCCCCTCCATAATCTAGAGCGTTCGATCACGATCGCGTGGCTGAAAACCGCACCTCATTTGGACACTCCTAGCTCCCTCTACCTCTATATAAAGACCACCCTCCGAAATTCACGGTTCCACTCTCCCCTAACCCTAGATCCATTCCATCCGCCGCCACCAGACACGTCCGGACGGCGCCGGACGCGTCCGCCGCCTCCGCCGACCAACCCCGCGCTGCCATGTGGCGGGTACGCGCCCACATAGCCGCTTCCGCCGCCGGCCCGCCGCGGGCCCCCGAAGCCCGGCACCTCCCGGCGCCCGAAGCCGCCTGCCTCCTCGCCGCGCCTCCTCGTGCCGCCGCGCTCCCGCTCGCCGGCCGCCGCCACCTCCTCGCCGCGCCTCCTCGTCGCTGGCGACCGCGGCAGCAACTCCGGCAGGCTCCGGTCGCCGCCCCCGCCACGCCCCGCCGCACCGACGCCGCGGCCGCGCCGCCGCACGCCCCGGCGAGCCCCGGCCTCCTCCTCCCTCCTCGACGACCGCGACGCCGGCAAGTACGACTCCGGCGCCGGCCCTCCACGGCGAACCTCGGAATACGCGCTGCCGATACAGTACCCTCCAGATCCAGATCGGAATCGGTTGACTTTTTGCCCGAAACCCTAATTATTTTTCCCATGTTCATCATGTCGTAACTCCGCATCCGTAGCTCCGTTTTGGGCATATAGCATATCAAAATGTTCGTCTCAGAGAGCACATCATTTCATCTCATTGCATCATTTTCATTTGAGTTCATCTTTATGCCCGAAATGCTGTTGGAAGAGTGCTATTTGAGTTAATTGTCAGATCTGCTCCTCCAATTAGATATTTGTCATTTTTGCCATGATTATTGTGTGCATGATATGCCCCTGAGATCTACATATGTTTTATTATATGTTTTTCCATCTCTCCAGAGCTGCAACCCATGTATTTTTGTGATGTGTGTGGTGACTAGCACAAGCTTGCAAAGTGGAGCATTCATTAATGCTGATTTCAGGGACTTAGCAATTCCACTAAGTCCTTGACCTGTTTATCTCAATATGCCATATGTTCATGTTGTTTCCTAGTGATCCGTGCCTCTTTTGAGGATGATCAGTAAGGATGTTGTGTTAATCTTGTAGTGATCTATCCATCCATGTCTTTGTTTGCAATTATGGAGCACCCTAGCTTGAGTCAATCGAGCTCTACTTTTGTCATTTCGTGAATCTGGGCAGATTGTCTACTTGTTAGCGATTTTGCCGAGGATGTTGTAGTTGATCCGTGCATGCTATGTTATTGTTCTTGCCATGTCTAGCTTGTATAATGTGTATTCTTGATGGGTGCATGCTTAGATTGTCATGACATGCTCTGTAGTGAGTGCATCGAGCTCGTAAACATGCCTACTTAATATCTGTTTTTAGCTTGCTCCAGTTTTCACTAAGTCTGTGATCTGATTATGTTTTTGCCATGTTCGCATGCTTGCAAATGTATTTTCTGATCCCTTTTGGCTCAAGGTCACTAAGGGACTTTTGTTAAGCTCTTTGAGTATCTCGATGCCATGCTTTACTTTGCCATGTTCAGGTCCTGTAGTATATAGTTTTCATGCTTCGAAGTGTGCTACCTGATCTGAATTCCAGACAATTGTTAATTTCACCAAGTCTGAAATCTGTTTGCCAAATGCATTTTTGCCATGCTTGTTTGAACCTGTTAATGGATGAATTGGCCGTAGCTCAGTGTTCCTCTTTTGTTAAGCATCATGTATGGATCCCTGCCATGTATTTTGTTGCCATGTTTGAGAGCTGTAGCATGTTCATCTTGTTGCATTTAGATGGCTACTTGCTGTATATCGCAGACCGGTGCCATATTTGAATTGCTTGCCATTTCCAAACCGTAACTCCGATTCCGGTGTTCTTTATATCGTTTTCAAGCGATTTCATCTCACCTTTCTAGTGGCACACTTGGATTTACAAGTTGAGTCCAGGTTCATTCATTCCTTGTCAAATCTTGCATATGCATCGCATATCGCATCCTGCATAGCATACCATGTTTGCATCATTTTGTTTGTGCCTTGCACGTGGTTGATTGTGTCCTTGTTGCTTGTTTGTCTTGTTTGGGTAGAGCCGGGAGACGAGTTCGCTAACGAGGAGCCCGTTGATTTTTCTTTCGAGGATCCAGTCAACTCTGACAACTGTGCATGCAAGATGATCATACCCTCGAAATCACTACTATCTTTCCTTTGCTAGATGCTCGCTCTTTTGCTAAGCCTATGCCACGATGCCTACCACTTGCTTATCATGCCTCCTAAATTGACATGTCAAACCTCTAACCCACCATGTCCTAGCAAACCGTTGATTGGCTATGTTGCAGGTAAATATTGGAGCCTGTTCCTTGTTGGAACATTATTTACTTGTTGGGATATCATTATATTATCTTGTTATCTTAATGCATCTATATACTTGGTAAAGGGTGGAAGGCTCGGCCTCTCGCCTAGTGTTTTGTTCCACTCTTGCCGCCCTAGTTTCCGTCATATCGGTATTATGTTCCCGGATTTTTGCGTTCCTTACGCTGTTGGGTGATAATGGGAACCCCTTGATAGTTCGCCTTGATTAAAGCTTTTCTAGCAATGCCCAACCTTGGTTTTACCTTTTTCCACCTAGCCTCTTTTTCCCTTGGGTTTCCGGAGCCCGAGGGTCATCTTATTTAAACCCCCCCGGGCCAGTGCTCCTCTGAGTGTTGGTCCGACCGAGTAGACTGCGGGGCCACCTCGGGGCAACTTGAGGGTTGGTTTTACTCGTAGGATGTCTCATCTGAGTGTGCCCTGAGAACGAGATATGTGCAGCTCCTATTGGGATTTTTCGGCACATTCGGGCGGTGTTGCTGGATTTGTTTTAACTTGTCGAAGTGTCTTGTAGAACCGGGATACCGAGTCTGATCGAAATGTCTCGGGAGAAGGTCTATTCCTTCGTTGACCATGAGAGCTTGTCATGGGCTAAGTTGGGACTCCCCTGCAGGGATTTGAACTTTCGAAAGCCGTGCTCGCGGTTATGGGCAGATGGGAATTTGTTAATGTCCGGTTGTAGATAACTTGAACCTTAACTTAATTAAAATGAATCAACTGTGTGAGTTACCGTGATGGTCTCTTCTCGGCGGAGTCCGGGAAGTGAACACGGTGTTGGAGTAATGCTTGCCGCAGGTTGCTCTCTAGTTACTCGTTCGCGCTTTGCCTCCTCTTCTCGCTCTCTTTTGCGAACAGGATAGCCACCATATATGCTAGTCGCTTGCTGCAGCTCCACATATTTACCTTGCCTTACCTATAAGCTTAAATAGTCTTGATCGTGAGGGTGCGAGATTGCTGAGTCCCTGTGGCTCACAGTTTACTTCCAAACCAGATGCAGGGCCTGATGACTCCGTTCCAGATGATGCGCTTGAGCTCAAGTGGGAGTTCGACGAGGACTCACGCCGTTACTATGTGTCTTTCCTTGATGATCAGTAGTGGTGCCCAGTTGGGGCAATCGGGACCGTGTCGCATGTTGGGTTTATCTTTTATTTTGGCGCCATAGTCGGGCCATGAGTGATTGGTTCATGTAATGCTATTTATGTACTTTGACTGACGTCGCGAGTGTAAGCCAACTATGTACCTCCCCTTTTATTATCTATATTACATGGGATGTTGTGAAGATTGCCTAATTTGTGACATTGCTTTCAATGCGGTTATGCCCCTAAGTCGTGCCTTGACACGTGGGAGATATAGCCGCATCGAGGGCGTTACATCAGGCCAGAAAGCCTAGTAAACATCTTTCATCGATTTCCGTGCACTTTCCTGCACCACGGGTAGATGATTCGCCATCTTCTCGGGCATTGGACCTCGGCCTTCAAGCGGCAAACCTGTCAAAGAAGCTGTCACATTGGCGATGTTAGTCTAATCATCCCCTAGGCTATGGTACATGAAAGACACCATCTTTGGAAAAAGTGTCTTACCAAAAATTATGTCATCGTTTTGCCGATTCTTTGATTCTCAAGTAGCAAGTCTAGATTTCAAGCTCTCAATCTCATGTCATGTTGGGCGTTTTAGCCCTAAAGTGCATTAATGCTATCCACTCTTTGACTAGCCACATGGTCGCTCATGGGCCTGCTTCGCGTGCATCAAATCTTCGCGGGCCTGCTTCCTATCTCTTTCAAGATAACCTAGGGCTTCCGCTGCTACCAGGGATGTTGTCATTAAGGCTATCACATTCCCTTCATAACATACATAATGGTTGGCATGATCACTTACCGTGCGTCTCTCTCGTAAATTTCTCCACCTACTCCACCTCGGTTAGAGCGGTGTCCAGCTTGCCCTTGGTTTGGGTCAGCGCCTCGGTCAGCTAATCACTCTTACATTGAGCCTCCTGTAAGGGGACTGTCGGTGTCAAAACCGGCGGATCTCGGGTAGTGGGTCCCGAACTGTGCGTCTAGGCCGGATGGTAACAGGAGGCAGGAAACACGATGTTTTACCCAGGTTCGGGCCCTCTTGATGGAGGTAAAACCCTACATCATGCTTGATTAATATTGATGATATGGGTAGTACAAGAGTAGATCTACCACGAGATCAAGGAGGCTAAACCCTAGAAGCTAGCCTATGGTATGATTGTTGTATATGGAGTTGGTTGCCTACGGACTACAACCCTCCGGTTTATATAGACACCGGATATGGTTAGGGTTACACAGAGTCGGTTACAATGGTAGGAGATCTTGAATATCCGCATCGCCAAGCTTGCCTTCCACGCCAAGGAAAGTCCCATCTGGACACGGGACGAAGTCTTCAATCTTGTATCTTCATAGTCCTGGAGTCCGGCTGAAGGTATAGTCCGGCTACCCGAACACCCCCTAATCCAGGACTCCCTCAGTAGCCCCTGAACCAGGCTTCAATGACGACGAGTCCGGCGCGCAAATTGTCTTCGGCATTGCAAGGTGGGTTCCTCCTCCAAGTCCTTCATAGAAGATTGTAAACACCAAGAGTAGTGTCCGGCTCTGCAAAATAAGCTTCCACATATTGCCATAGAGAGAATAATATTAACACAAATCAAATCTGCTGACGTATTCCGCAGTGCGTCATCGCACTACAGCCAAGTCCCTTACTCGAATCATTTTTACTTTTCCACCTCAGCATGTTTTGCGAGGCAGTTTCCTTGGCACGTCTTGTCAAAGCAGAGATCGTGTACCCCCTTTATGGGATTCTCATCAATACGGACGTGGGTAATCCAATCGCGCCACTTATCACGGCGCTTGGGAGGCAAGCGAGTTTTACTAGGCAGGTGGGGACGCACAACCACATCCGCCCATATAAGGGGATAAGGATCCACCTTTTTACCTACGCCTTCTTCCTCCTTTGCCTATCCATCTCCTACACACTCGAGCTCCAGCGCCCAAGCCCGCACTTCCCACCTCAACCTTCTCCAGCAATGTCCGGAGCAGGAGGCAAGTGGATGGTCTCCTCCGTCATGGAGGGCCATGTCAAAAAGCTAAGGAAGGCCGGATACTTGCCCAAAGACATCGCGCACCGACTTCCCGAGGAGGGGAAGCTTCTCCCCACCCCAAGGCCCCATGAGAGGGTAGTATTCCTTCCCCACTTCCTCCGCGGACTGGGTTTTCCACTCCACCCATTTGTCCGGGGGCTCATGTTTTACTATGGCCTAGATTTCCACGATCTGGCCCCGAACTTTGTCCTCAACATCTCGGCGTTTATCGTCGTGTGCGAGGCTTTCCTCCGCATCCGCCCCCATTTCGGCCTCTGGCTCAAGACCTTCAACGTCAAGCCCAAGGTGGTGCGCGGCAACCAGGCGGAGTGCGGAGGCGCCATGGTGGGCAAGATGGCCAATGTCCTATGGCTCGAGGGCTCCTTCGTGGAGACCCTGAAGGGGTGGCAATCGTGGTGGTTTTACATCACCAAGCCGCGCGATCCAAAATGGATCGCAGCTCCCGAGTTCCGATCCGGACCCCCCCACGCGGCTTATGTCCTGGAAAGAGACGGGCCTGTCGTGGGGCGATGAAAAAGAGGTGACCGGACTGCAGACATGCATCCAGTCCCTGGTGAGCAAGCCGATCAAGCTCATCAATGTAGTCCAGGTTATGCTCGTCCGCCGGATCCTCCCGTGTCAACAACGGGACTTTAATCTGTGGGAGTTCGACCCGGCGCAGCACTAAACCCTTAACAGGCTCTTCGACACGACGTATGAAGACGTCTGGAAGGTGCTAACCAAAGGCGCCGAGGCTCCCACATCCGCTTCCGAGGACCGCGGATACAGCTCGCGGCATCACGCTAGCGAGGTAAGCTATTTTCACCTTTTACAGGATGTTAAGTTTTTTCATAGTCTGACTCTATGCGGGATCTAAACTCCCTCACCTTTGACAGGCCTGGCAGGCGCAGTCCGGATCGATTAACTGTCCGGCTCCCTTGCCCGAAGACCCAGCCCCTGCTCTCCTAGTGAAGCTGCTGGTTCCGGCGCCTTATGTGGTGCCGGAGAAGAAGGCCAAGAAGAAGAAAGCCACGGGGACTCGAAAGAGTGCCCGTAATGTGGGGGTGTCGGACTCGTCATCCGACGAGTCCGAGACGCTCTCCTCCCATGAGAACGAGGAGGAGGAAGAAGAAAACTCTCCCCCTCCAGCGGGGGGGGGGAGAAAAGGAAGGCCGCCCCAATGGGGGAGGCCGAAGGGTCCAGGAAGAGGAAGACCCCTCCGCCGAACTACTCCCCCGACGCCGAAGAGGATGAATAGGAGTGGCCAGATAGGGCCAAGCGTCCGGCGAAATCGTAAGTATTCGGATATCAGAGTAACTCATGATGTTCCTTTGTCGCACAGCTTTCCCTAATGTCGAACATAATTATGCAGCCCGCCCCGGGCCGAACTCAACGAGTCGTCGAGCGGCTCCCTGGATTCATCGGACGTGAACTCAGTTCCGCCCGCTGTCTCCCCCCGCACTGCGAACGACGCCGAAGTGGCGTCGCAACGAGCTCCGTGGCAGGAGGAGGTGGTCCTGGAGGAGCCGCAAGGCGACCTCCCAGACCCCAGGAGTAAAGGGGACAAGACCCCCCAGGGCTCCAAGTCCGGCTTTGTGCCGGACACCGCGCCGGAATCTTCAACCGTTCCGGACCGCGGTAGGCGAACTCCTTCCAAGAGGAGCAAGCCTTCTGAGCCGGCGGCCTCCGTCCAACCGGAGGTGCCGGACAATCTGCTTGAGGTGCTTGACGGCACCTCCATCGATGAGGAGCACCGTACTATTATGAGTACGGTGATCTAGAAGGTTCAGTACGCCAAGAGCGGACTGACTGAAGCTTGCGCTAGCCTTCTAATAGGCTTCGAGGTAAGTAAACATATATAAAAATAGTACCACATAGACAGTAGCCCCCGATGCTCTGTTTGGCGTTCGGAAAGAAAAGCCAAATAGAGGATCTAGTAAATTTCGCAGGAGTCTAACAATAAAGAGTCAATATGCGTGTGCAGGCTTCGCTGCTATCCACCGCCGCACTGACTGCGGAGGTGGGTGTCCTGAAACAGGACCTCAAGCGGACCGAGCAAGAGCTCGGCCTTGCCAAGCGGCAGCTCGAGGAAAAAGAAGGTAGGAAATACCCTACAGAAAAAGTGCCTATAGAGAGGCGTGATTGCAAAAAATAACAGGATTGCACTGCTTATTATAGGGGCCACGACTGAGGTGGCGACCCTCAAGCAGGCGCTGTCCGAGGCCGAAAAGAAAACGGCCGCAGAGCGCACCGAGCGAGAGAAACTTGGGGCTCAGGTCGGCGAGGTGCAGCAAGAGCTTCAGGCTCTCATGAAAAAACATGAGAGTTTGGAGCTTGAGTCAAAGACCCAAGCGTCCGAGCTCGCGGCGGCCCTTGAGACTGCCAAGTCTGCCAAGGCCGAAGCCCAAAAGGCCCTCCAAGAGTTGGAGGAGATGAAGAAGATAGCAGCGGGTAAGGCATTCTTTATGCAAAGCAGAAATATAAAAGTAAACTACTTGTTACTTACCCGAATCCGGAGTTCTCCAGGGGCATTCGCAGATCTTCCCCGCAGCGTATCCGACGCCGCCGCATTCTACCGAGCTGAAGAGGGCAGCTCGATGGAGAAGGTGTTCTGGTCTCAGTATGTTGAGGCCGGACACCCTATGCCCTTGAGCGACCAGCTGAAACAGCTGGTCGAGCTCCACAAGGCGGCCGAACAGGCCATGAAGGGCTTCATAGTTCGGCTGTGGCCTGGAGAGGCCCTGCCTGGGAGCTACTTCGGGCTGGTGCAGCGGCTAGTGGAGGCCTGTCCAAGGCTCGAGGTCATCAAGCGCTCCGTCTGCATCGATGGTGCTCGTCGGGCCCTTGCCCGTGCAAAGGTGCACTGGGGTAAGCTGGACGGTGAGAAGCTTGTGAAGGACGGGCCGCCGCCGGGGAAGGAGCATCGCAAGCCCGAGAACTATTACAAGGATGTTCTTGCGGGTGCCCGCCTTGTGGTGGATGAATGTACCAAGGATGTAATTTTTGAATAAACTCGCTCGTTTTTATCCTGTGCGCTGAAAACTTGTTCATAGGCGCTTAAGCAATGCTTGTTGAATTTAAAATATTATTTTCTGTGCGGGCATTTATCAAAAAATTGAGAGATGGCCAGTCGTCGGCTTCTGCCCCCATGCCACTAGTGCTGGGGTGTTCGGGATAAACCTGAGCGCTCTTTTTCCCATAGTTGGGTCCTTCGAGGGAGGTGCTCAGCACAACGAACCAGGCAATCGGACTATAATGCTTGAACACTCTCACTTAGCCATAGAATTTTATAATTTTAAATTTCGGCGAAGGCCCTAGTTCGGAAGACCGAGTTCGGGGCGCTATCCATGCCTTGGCCGGACAAATCTGGCTCCTCGCTCGAAGCGGCATAAGTCTTTAGGGACTCGAAAAACCTCTCGAACAGCGACCGGTCTCTCTCCTCATCATGACAGTCAGTTTTAGCTTTCTCCACTGAGGTGCTTAACCCAGCTCAACCGGGGCACAATCGCAGTGGTTCTCCTAGTGCTACCTTAGCCGATATAGCGGAACGTAAGGCACCAAAACATAGGAGCCGGGCAAACCCAACTATTGACCCAAATCATGATTCGGAGCCGGTGCATATAGTGCTATAAGTTCGGGGTGCCGCACTTGTGAAAGTGTACGGACTTCTCACACCATATTAAAGGGTACTGAAGCCCCTGGCGTACTTGCCGTACCACAGTGTACGGGTGCAACATGTCATTAATGAACATATATAAAAGAGAGTAATGCAGAAAATAGACAAAAGCTATGCATTGTTTATATAAAGGCTGCTGTCAGAGCAGAACGATACAAGTGGTATTATAAGGTAAAGATATTGGACTATTTAACATGTCCTAGCCAGGGGTAGGCCGCGGAATTGTATTCAAAACAGGGGGTTCCATAATGCTGCATGGCTTGTCTGCCTCCCTGGATCTTGCATCGTTTGTGCGGCAGTCGAATTGCCGAACAGGTCGTCCGAAGTATGGAGTCCTGAAAGTAAGAAAAAATTAAAAAAGAATCCAGCAGCCCCTAGTATGTTTTAAGCCGTATTTTGGGCGTGCCGTTATTGTGCCCCTTCCCCTGTGCCCATGGTATTTCAAGGGCGTAGTTATGTACGCGAGGTACTGGTTTCACTATGTCGCGACAGCTGGGGTTGGGGCCGCATTGCTACGCTTGCTCAGAGTGTGCCAGGCGGTCCTGCTGTGGGTTACTCCGGGCGCGCTTGGTAGTGTCTGACTTTTTAATGGCCGGACTGGAGAATTGCCTGAGAAGGCTACTTTGTACCTCCGCTGCGAGAGCCGCCGTATGCTCCTCCGTACGGAGGGAGCGTTCGGTGTTTCCGTTGACCGTAATTACTCCTCGAGGGCCTGGCATCTTGAGCTTGAGATATGCATAGTGCGGCACCGCATTGAACTTTGCGAATGCGGTTCGTCCGAGCAGGGCGTGATAGCCACTGCGAAACGGGACTATACCGAAGATTAACTCTTTGCTTCGGAAATTGTCCGGGGATCCGAAGACCATGTCAAGTGTTACTGAGCCTGTACAGTTGCTTCTACACCTGGTATAACGCCTTTAAAGGTCGTTCTTGTGGGCTTAATCCTTGAGGGATCTATGCCCATTTTCCGCACTGTATCCTGATAAAGCAGGTTCAGGCTACTGCCGCCGTCCATGAGGACTCTTGTGAGATGAAATCCGTCGATGATTGGGTCGAGAACCAATGCGGCGAGGCCGCCATGACGGATGCTAGTGGGATGGTCCCTTCGATCAAAAGTGATCGGGCAGGAGGACCATGGGTTGAACTTTGGGGCGACTGGCTCTATCGCGTATACGTCCCGTAGCGCATGCTTCCGCTCCCGCTTGGGAATGTGGGTTGCGTATATCATATTCACCGTTCGCACTTGTGGGGGAAAGCCCTTCTGTCCATTGTTGTTCGGCGGCTTGGGCTCGTCGTCGTCGTTGTGCAGCCCCTTGTCTCTGTTTTCAGCCCTTAACTTGCCTGCCTGCTTGAACACCCAACAATCCCTGTTAGTGTGATTGGCTGGCTTTTCGGGGGTGCCATGTATCTGGCACAAGCGATCGAGTATTCGGTCCAAACTGGACGGGCCCTGAGTATTCTTTTTGAATGGCTTTTTCCGCTGACCGGATTTATAGCCTTTGAATCCGGCATTGACTGCTGTGTCTTCATTGCTGTCGCTGTTAACGCGGCGTTTTTGCTTATTTCGACGTGTCCTGCCACTTTTGTCCTTGGTATCCGAATTACCAGGGTTCTTTGATAAGTTGTTACTGCGAGCTAGCCAGCTGTCTTCTCCCGCGCAAAAGCGGGTCATGAGTGGCGTGAGGGCTGCCATGGATTTCGGCTTTTCCTGTCCCAGGTGCCGGGTAATCCACTCGTCGCGGATGTTATGCTTGAAGGCTGCTAGGGCCTCTGCGTCCGGACAGTCGACTATCTGGTTTTTCTTTGTTAGGAACCGTGTCCAGAATTGTCTGGCCGATTCCCCTGGCTGCTGAATTATGTGGCTTAAGTCGTCGGCATCCGCCGGTCGCACGTAAGTGCCCTGGAAGTTGTCGAGGAATGTGGCTTCCAGGTCCTCCCAAGAACCGATTGAGTCTGCTGGCAAGCTGTTAAGCCAATGCCGGGCCGGTCCTTTAAGTTTGAGCGGAAGGTATTTGATGGCGTGTAGATCATCGCCGCGTGCCATGTGGATGTGTAGGAGATAATCCTCGATCCATACCACTGGGTCTATTGTGCCATCGTATGATTCGATGTTTACGGGTTTGAAACCCTATGGGATTTTATGATCCATTACTTCATTCGTGAAGCATAGCGGGTGTGCGGCGCCTCTGTACTGGGCTATATCACGACGCAGCTCGGAAGAGCTATGTCTGTTGTGTTCGGCCTGGCCGGATTTGTTGTATCCGGAGTGAAGATCATTGTCACATGCCGTAGGGCGCCTGCGCGATACGTAGATCGATCTTGTTTGTCTTGCCTTATCCTCCAGTATGTCTCACAGGTCGGGCGCATTTTCCTGTGCCTTAGTTGAGCAGCGTCGGGGCATGGCTTGGGTGGAGGGCCGAGAGGCCTCTCTGTCGTGGCCGCGAGGTGGCCAGTCTGCCATGTCATGCGCTGGTGATGTAGGTGCTTCCTCCTCTGATCGGGGTAGCGGCCTGCGCTTCGGGTAACTCTTGGAGGGGCGTTTGAGTTTATACTCTTCGGCCGCAAGGACTTCAGTCCATCTGTCAGCTAGCAAATCTTGGGCAGCTCTAAGTTGTTGCTGCTTTTTCTTGAGGCTGCTTGCTGTGGCTAAAAGCCTGCGTTTAAAACGCTCTTGTTTGGCGGGGTCTGATGGTATGACGAATTCGTCATCATCGAGGCTTGCCTCGTCTTCGGAGGGAGGTGTATAGTTATCATCCTCGACCTCTCGGTCTGCCGCTCTCTCATGAGGGCTGGCTTCTCCATCTTCCTGTGCCGAATCTTGCTGAGGTGGGTGTTCTTCGGTGCTATCCGGGGTAGTATTATCTCCCGTGCCGGAATCACCGTTTTTGTTTTGGCGGGATTTAGAGCGGCGCCGCTGACGCCGGCGGTTTGGCTGTTTCTTGGGGGCTTCATCCCCCACTGTTCCATCGCCATCTCCATCTTTTGGAGTGTCCACCATATATATGTCATATGACGAGGTGGCCTTCCAGCGCCCTACAGGTGATGGTTCCTGTTCGTCTCCTACATCGTCGTCCATGCCGTCGATGTCTTCGGAGCTGAAGTCAAGCATGTCCGTTAGATCATCGATAGTGGCTACAAAGTGGGTGGTGGGTGGGCTTTGAATTTCCTCATCGTCCGTATTCCACCCTCGCTGACCGTAGTCCGGCCAGGGCTCTCCTGATAAAGAGAGAGACTTAAGAGAATTCAGGATGTCGCCAAAAGGCGAATGCTGAAAGATGTCTGCGGCGGTGAACTCCATTATCGGCACCCAATCGGATTTGATTGGCAGGGGCGCGGGGGGTTCAGAGTCTAGGAAGGAGTCCGGATCCTCGGAGTCACGGGTAGTGCAGAGTGTGGGGCTAGCGTTCGGCTCGATCGCCTCTAAGATCGCAGCCCCTGAGGCAGCATCCAACCGCTGATCCTCGATCGGCGCAGTAGGCTCCGAATCAATGGTCGAAACCGATGCGTATGCGGCCTCCAAGGCGCTGTTCGGCGGCAGAGCTATATCATGCCCATCGAGACAGTGCGGCGCTCTTGGCTGTGGCTCGAATCCATCGAAGATCAAGTCCCCGTGGATGTCAGCCGAGTAGTTTAGGCTTTGAAACCTGACCTGATGGCCAGGGGCGTAGCTTTCGATCTGCTCCAGGTGGCCGAACGAATTGGCCCACAGAGCGAAGCCGCCGAAGACGAAGATCTGTCCGGGGAGCAAAGTCTCACACTAGACTGCATCGTTGTTGATGATCAAAGGAGCCATCAGGCCTAAAGGCGATGACACAGAGGAACCCTCAATGAAAGCACCAATGTCGGTGTCAAAACCGGCGGATCTCGGGTAGTGGGTCCCGAACTGTGGGTCTAGGCCGGATGGTAACAAGAGGCAGGAAACACGATGTTTTACCCAGGTTCGGGCCCTCTTGATGAAGGTAAAATCCTACGTCCTGCTTGATTAATATTGATGATATGGGTAGTACAAGAGTAGATCTACCACGAGATCAAGGAGGCTAAACCCTAGAAGCTAGCCTATGGTATGATTGTTGTATATGGAGTTGGTTGCCTACGGACTACAACCCTCCGGTTTATATAGACACCGGATAGGGTTAGGTTTACACAGAGTCGGTTACAATGGTAGGAGATCTTGAATATCCGCATCGCCAAGCTTGCCTTCCACGCCAAGGAAAGTCCCATCCGGACATGGGACGAAGTCTTCAATCTTGTATCTTCATAGTCCTGGAGTCCGGCTGAAGGTATAGTCCGGCTACCTGAACACCCCCTAATCCAGGACTCCCTCAGGGACAACGGACGTCAATTGTTTTTCAAGCCTTGGCACGGTCCTGGCGGCCCATCCCAAGCCTTAGGATTTACTACCATCAGGGGTAGTCCTATTTGTCCTCAAACAAATACACGAAAGTCCGAAGTACCAAGAATTCGGATTAAATTTTACCCGCAGGCCTCACGACAAGATGTTCAACTATTGATCAAAGGAACCTCGGGCTGCCCCGAGATAAGCATCCACCGTGCTTAGAGTAGTGAACTCCTGATCTGAGAAGGCTGGATTCCTTAGGGAATTTTTTTGTCGGTGATATTTCGCTGCACATTGGATCTCGGAAGGGGTAGCTGAGCTAGTCACCGAGTCCTCGGGTCAGGGGGCTTCAGATGTAATCCCAGGGGGAGCATGAGTTTCTACCTCCCTAGGCGAGGTCGCGGATCCCATGACTCTCGCACTCGTTGCTGAGGGTTGTCTGCAAAATAATCAGGTAAGTTAAATACCCGACATGTCCTAGACTTGGCAATAATAAAAAATTACCTCGTAATCAAAGGGGTGCTATCGCGCACCCTGTGACCTCGGCTTGAGCTTCTTGCACCTCCTGGGGGACCCTTTCCTGCAGAGCCATTTCTCTGCATGGGCGCTTGGAGCACCGTTGCTTTGGAGGAGAAGTTAGACGGCTAGGGGCTAGAGGACAAGGTGCTCTCTTTAGAGTTGAGGAAGGGAGTGTTATTGATGATGCCGACCTCATCCCCGGCGCGTCAGGGGTAACATCGACCCTTGAGCCGTCAAGGCTCTCCAAGAAAACCCTCCTCCCTTCATAAATAAGGGCCAGGTCTTCATCCTCATTGAATAGGGGGTCCTCTGCTCGGCAATGTAGTTCTAGCTCAGGAGTCGGGCTGCTTACGCCCTCAAGCCAATGCCTCCATCTCTGTTTAAAGTGCATGGAGGGTTAGGTGTTGAGACAAACTTAAGGAAGGATGGGAGATCAAAAGGCAAACTTACTATTTCAGCAGGATTATAATAAGATAGCCCATTGCGAAACTGTCATTGGGTGAAGTATTCTGTCGTCCCTTGGTAGATTCCGGCCGAAGGTGTCCCGAAAGCTGCTTGGTCATAGAAGCTCTCCTGAATGGTTCGTGAAGAATCATCGGTCCCATTGTACTCACACAATAAGTGAGGGTGATGCCGAAGTGGTTGGACTCTTCGGTCTATCGTCATGGCCATTACGTCATTAATGGTCAGGCCGATGCGCATCAGTTGCGTCACTCGAGCTACCAGTTCGATTAATTCGGCACTCTCTACTGAGGCTGGGCTCTTGTGTAACACCCACGATGCGGCTATATCTCCCACGTGTCGAGGCGCGACTTAGAGTCATAACCACATGGTGGTTTAGTCGCAAGTGGGGTAATCTTCACACAATCCCATGTACCGAATAAGAAAGGGATAAAGAGTTGGCTTACAATCGCCACTTCACACAAATACCAAGTTAAACATACATCATCCAGAATACAATCAAGGTCCAACTACGGGACCAAAATAAAAGAAGACAGCCCCAAATGCTAGATCCCCGATCATCCCAACTGGGCACCACAACTAATCATCCGGAAAAGACACATAACAACGACCAAGATCTTCATCGAGCTCCCACTTGAGCTCGGTTGTGTCACCTGCACTGGTATCATGGGCACCTGCAACTATGTGGAAGTATCTGTGAGTCACGAGGGCTCAACAATCTCACACTGGCGAGATCAAGACTATTTAAGCTTATGGGTAGGATAGGATAATGAGGTGGAGCTACAGCAAGCACTAAGCATATATGGTGGCTGACATACGCAAATAAGTGCGAGAAGAGAAGCAACGCAACGGTCGAGAAGCTAGAAGTGATCAAGACGTGATCCTGAAACTACTTACATTCAAGCATAACACAAGACCGTTTTCACTTCCCGGACTCCGCCAAAAAGAGACCATCATAGCTAGACACGTGGTTGATGTATTTTAATTAAGTCAAGTGCCAAGTTCTCTACAACCGGACATTAACAAAGTCCCATCTGCCACATACCACGGGCATGGCATTCAAAAGTTTATACCCTGCAGGGGTGTCCCAACTTAACCCATCGCAAGCTCTCACGGGCAACGAAGGATATTCCTTCTCCCAGAAAGAACCGATCAGTCTCGGAATCCCGATTACAAGACATTTCGACAATGGTAAGACAAGACCAGCAAAGCCGCCCGATGTGCCGACAAATCCCGATAAGAGTCGCATGTATCTCGTTCTTAGGGCACACTAGATGGGCAAGACGTCGGGTTGGCATAGACCCTGGTTGCCCAGGGGGCACCGGACATCGCCCAGTTTGGACCAACACTTAGAGGGACACTGGCACGGGGTGTTAATATAAAGATGACCCTCAGGCTCCGGAAACCCAAGGGAAAAAGGCTTAGGTTGTTAAGAAAATGTAAAACCAAGGTTTGGCCTTGCTGGAGGAGGTTTATTCAAAGCGAACTGTCAAGGGAGGCCCATAACTCCCCAACCACGTAAGGAACGCAAAATCAAAGAACATAACACCGGTATGACGGAAATTAGGGCGGCAAGAGTGGAACAAAACACCAGGCAAAAGGCCGAGCCTTCCACCCTTTACCAAGTATATAGATGCATTAATTAAAATAAGAGATATTGTGATATCCCAACATATACATGTTCCAACATGGAACAAACTTCAGCTTCACCTGCAACTAACAACACTATAAGAGGGGCTGAGCAAAGCGGTAACATGGCCAAACAACGGTTTGCTAGGAAGGTGGAGGATTGACTTGGCAACATGGGAGGCATGATATAACAAGTGGTAGGTAGCGCAACATAGTGATAGAACGAACAACTAGCAAGCAAAGATAGAAGTGATTTCAAGGGTATGGTCATCTTGCCTAAGATCCCTCAAGTAAGAAGAACGAGTCCAAGAAGTTGATGAACCAACGTAGTCGATCGAATCCTCACAATAATGGAATGAAACCGAAGCAACCCGAAAAGAAGCAAGCAACATAGTAAACAACCATCACATAAACATGGCATGATGCACAACCAAGTATGATGCATGTCCGGTTTAATGAGGCATGGCATGGCAATGTGCACAAACAATATGAAAAATTAAGTGGAGCTCAATATGCAACTAGTTCATATTGACGAAACACCACATTCAATCATTTAGTTCACTCTCATTTATGTACCCAACAATATTAAATGTTGTTATACATGGCAAGATGTGAAGCATAATAAATCTACCTATCTAGGCAAGTTTAAATGAGGCCGGAACAACAAGAAACAAGTCCAAAAAAATCCTCATGTGCATATTTTAAAGTTGGTACTATTCTGCCCCATACACAATTTTAGAATTGTTAAACATGCAAAGTACTGCCACCATGTTCATCTATGCATTTTTATACCCCATTTACATATAAAGTTTATTAAATTTAAAGCTACGGTTATTAAGTTATGAATTAAATCATTTTAGCATGTCATTAGAGCAAATTTAAACAAACAGCATTTTAAACATGGATACAAGTGGCATATTATGAAACTACACAAAATTCTAAGCATTTTACATATTAAGTTTGTTTAATTATGATGCATGGTTGTGAAGTTATTAAATGCATGATCTAGAGGGACTTTTCAATAAATTTGTAAAACCTGGATAATAACTAAAATCACAGGCACTGAAAAAAACACTGGGCCGAAACTGAGTGCACTGCTGGGCCAACATAGAGGAGGGCTGTGGGCGCTCACCCATGGGCCAAGCCTAGCTGGGCGGCGAAGCGGCTTGGGCCGGCCTTGAAGGCGCACTGGGCTGGTCCACGCGGGCGAGGGGAGCTGGGCCTGCGAGGCACAGGCTGCAGAGGTGAGGCGCTGGGCCTGGGCATGGTCAACGCATGCAGGTGACGTGCGGTCATGGCTTGAGGCGGGGTGTTGACCTCCTGCTTGAACCATAAGCAAAGGAGGAGGCGGCCGGATATGACGCAGCGATGGGAACCTGCCAGATCCAACAAGCAGTCAAACGAGGAGGTCGGGCAAGAGGCGATGCTCGATGCAGGGCTGCCGGACCTAGTGCAGCAGAGGTCATAGGCGAGGCGGAGGAAGGCGGGGCACGGAGCTCCAGCTGCGCGTCCATGGCGATGTAGAGGACGGAGGCATCGACTTGGCGGCAGGGACATCACGGGGACGGTGGCGGCTTGGCGTTCGATCCGGAGCAAGGAAGACAAGGGGCGACGCGACTGGAATGGCTACGCGATGAGAGGCACCGCTGGAGTTGTAGGCCACGACAATGGCGGGGCGCAGTTCAGAGGAAGCAAGGGCAGCAGCCGCGGGGCTTGAGGCCGACGATGGGAATGCACGGGTGTCCATGGCCGGTGATTGGAGCTCCTGTTTGAACAGAGAAAGAGAGACACAGAGGTTAGACGAGGGAGGCGGAGAAACAACGGGAGGAGGAGAAGGGCAGCGAAGCTTATCTCATGGTCGCCGGCGGCGGCGCCGGTCGCGAGGGTGAGGCGGAGGCGCTGGTCGTCGGCTGCTGCTGCTACTCTTGTGAGGAGGCTCAGGGCAAGCTGGTTGGTCTTGAGATGAATCCAGAGGAGACGTGGGAGCGAAGGCAGCGCCTGGATCCATTCGGGATCGAGAACGGGGTCGATCTGAGAGGGAGAGGTGCGGTTGCTGGTTGGCTGGCTGGATCAGGAGGGGATCCCGAGGGGAAGATTTGGTGAGTGGGTAGCGGCGGCTGATCCAAGGAGGGGGAAATCTGTAGGTGGCGGCAGCTAGGGGGGACAAACTTCCTAGAATTTAGGGTTTGGTCTATAAATGGACAAGGAGGTCTATATATAGCAAATCAGATCATTTTAGGGTAGTTAGGTCCTTCCGATCATAATCGGGCGGTCCAAGATAATTAGGTTGGGAGATTCCAACGAGAAATCGATGATACTTTATAGAAGTTTGGGGATGATCCGGACCCAATGGTAACGACTGCCCGGGTCGGGTCCGGGGAAGTTTCGGACGCTCACACGAGGGGTCGGTTGGAACTTGTGGGCTGTGCAGAATGCCTTGGGCTGAGAGGAGAGAAAAGAGAGAGAGGCCCGACATCAGTTTTTGGAGACCGAAAACGTCCAACGTTAGACCGACTATATTGCGGCCATATGTTTAACGGTTTGGCTATCAAACGAGCTCCGAATGCGACGAAAATTGACAGCCGTCTATCTACACTATAATAAGACCGCACGCCAACTTTCGTCCCATTCCGAGAACATTTTCCGACCACTTACAAAATAATATTTTGGACATGCCGCGGGCGCGTGCAAGTGTGTCTGGGCTTAGAACGGACAACGGGGAGAACTGGGGAACCCGGACGGATGCAAATTTTGAAAACATGATGATGCAATGCACATGATGACATGGCAAGGTGCAACACACAAGAAAATACATGGCAAAGACAGCGAAAAACTGGAATACACCTGGCGCAACGGTCTCGGGGCATCACAACACTCCACCACTACAAGAGGATCTCGTCCCGAGATCTAGGGATGGCCCGGAGAGAAACAGAAGAGGAAGAGAAGAGGTAAAACTAAGTTGCTTCTTGGACAAACGAGTGAAACCACGAACCTTGAGAGGTTGAACAAATTTAAAGAAAGAATGCAACGAAGATGAACAAAGTTGAAAACATTCCGATAAAAAAGAGGAACAAGGAACATTACGAGAACCTTGTAGGTTGAGAGCTCTAAGAAAAATGTTACAATGGACAAGAAGTACATTTAAGCACTCTGATTGAAACGAGATGAACAAGGAACGATAAAGATTTATTACGACAACACTTCAGTTGGAAATGGAAGGCAATAATATGAGCTTGGCAAAATGAAAGCACTTGGATGAGACTCCGGTTAGAAGAGGAATGATAGACACAACACTCCGGTTAAAACAAGATAGAGAAGGAATAATAATGATATAATTTGGATAGCACTCCGACTGCGAAGGGGGGCAAAACTTGATAAGATGAGAGAACTTGAATGGATGAAATGACACACCAGTTGAATGGATAAGCAAAGGAAAGAACATGATCTTGACAAAACAAGATGATGGGTCGAAGAGAGCAACATCACAATGCCTCCGGAACAAATGAAAGAATGGAATCAAAAGAACGGAGGAGAAAGCAACATCTTCTACCTCAAATGAGCTTGAAAAAAGCATCTTTAGGAGAAGGGTCGAACAGAGTTGTTGGAAAACCAACAACGAAAAGAGTAAGCTTGTTGTGGGCTTAAGGAAAACATCCCAAAACTTGGGGTGAAATTTTGCCACTACCAAAAGATTGGTTAGCTGAAAGGAACGAAGAGATGGAAAAAAACTTCTCTCACCGCGAGAGTAGGAGGAAACTTGGATCAATAAATAGCACCATAATTAGCAACATTCCTTAGGGAAGGATTTAGGTGAAATATAACCCATGATAACTCCAACGAAGAGATTGATGGGTTGCAAAGGATCTCATGAACGAAGAGAAAATGATGGGTTTAAAATATCTCATTCTTAACAACTTGTGACTCATGAAACACGAAAGAAATTGACAAGAATGGCATAACACCACCTCAAAAGATAAGGTAGAAAGAACTGCATTTCGGAATGCAATATGAAGAATGCTTGAACTCCTCAAAACAAGACATGTGTTGAACACCATGTTTATTTTAGAGTATAGCTTTGGCGGATCATAACTTCGAGAGAAATCTTGAAGAACAAATGACGAATGAGAGGAATCCTTGACGAACCATCATGTAGCATCCATGAAGAACTCCGATAATAAAAGAATGATCAAAAAGAAGTGAAGGGAAAAGAATAAGATTGAAGCCTTGCAATGATTAGTTGGAACTTCGTGACGAGATAATGCAGAAAACTTGGAACTCCAGAAAAGAAAAGATGAAGCATCTCGAACTGAGAAATGTGACATGATGAACAACTCTGGAAAGAAGAAACTAGATCACTTGGATGAAACAATAATAAGAATTACGTTATGCGCATCCTTCACCAAATTAAATTGATGAGAAGCAACGGATTTGGCATACTACTTATTCTCATAGAAAGGATTAAGAGAGATATAGCACAAACTTGGGAAGGTCTTCAACGAACCACTAGTAGGATTTGGAAACAACGAATGAATTCATATGAAAACGAAGGAAGAAGAATCTTGAACAAACCACCGTAAGAATTGAAAATGAAAGTGGTAAAAGCACAATTCACCAGGAAGAATTGGAAAAGGAATGAAGATACTTAAGAGAATCAAGATGCAAGAGAATAAAGAGATCATGGGCTGTTTAAAGAATGCTTGAATGATGCACTGGTAAAATTTGGACAACGAGAACTGAAAACTGGAATGCATTATTCTGAGATGATGGACTCGGAAGAATCAAACTGAAAAAATACTCATGAATTTCTCCGGATGGGTGAAAAGGATTCTCCAATCGAAAAAAATATGAGAGGATGGCAGCAAGCTTGAACCACGAATCTTTGCAAGAACAGGTGAGGATTTAAGAGGAACTCCTCTTCGGTCTTCAAGATCCAAGAATGACAACGAGAAACACCACCATGAATTATTGAGATACTCCGGGAGAATGAATAATGAAGAAGTTCAGCCAATGATGAAAAGAATTTGAAACATCTTGGAGGAAGACATATGACTGATGATAATTCATTCTTACGTCAAACTTTGCAATGAATTTGAGAATAACTCCAAAAAGAATTAGAAGAGTCAGGTAAGATCCTGGAGAAAGACCTGTGGGTTAGGGCCCACTTAAAAGAAACACCGTTGAACGATTGCTCAGGAAGAGATAATGCACCGGTTGATTTGAACGTCTTGAACGAGGTAACAACCTCGAAATAGCTTGGAAGGAATAAGAATGGAAACTTGAATCTTTTGGGATATCTTCAGCACTCTAGATAAACATGAATAGAAAGAGGTGGCATGAGAAAACATTTAAAACAAGGGAAGGAATATGATCAACACAAAAAGCTTGAATTGAATCCACCGGAGAAGAAATAGAACGAAGAATGATGAACTTGAAGCTTCCTTAGTATCTCCACGAGAAATCACCGGGTAAGAACATTGAAGGAAAGAATGAAGAAACTTCACACCCATATGATGGATACTTGATTAAGAAATATGAGTCCTTGAAGAAAAAGGGTGGGAGGGCGGGAAAACAAAGGAAACTTGGGACGGATGAAACAAACACCGGTGAGAAAACTGTGATTGCATCTTGCAAATGGGAAAAATGATAGGATCATCTTGAAGAGAAGCACACCAGTTGGAAATAGAATTGAGATGACAACCTTGATGATCAAGAAGGATTAATACTCCCACAGGAATATGAGAAGACTGCTTAGAAACAAGCATGGAATCAACATTTGACTTTGAAGAAACACGAATACCACAACTCAACTCAAAACAAAGGATTTGGCTTGCAGAATAAACCGGAAACAAACATATGATAGATCCCATATCGTATCATGTGCCTGTTGGAAAGATATTCTAGGATCTACTTGAATTCCCACCTATAAACTCCTGAAGCTTTCTGGTTATGCAATCAGGTGTTGGGGATATAGGGGAAGCATAATATCTCACCCAAACTAACAATCCCTACATCCAGCTGTATCCATCCTTCAACACATAACCAAGAAACCTTCGGAAATCGTGTACCTCAACCTTCGAAAAGCATACGTTATACGAGTTATGGCAATACTCCCGAACTCCCGCCCAATACTGGGTGGCGTCGAGGTTATCTCACCAACAACTGCATAAAAGAGATTTTCGACGTCGGTGAAACTCAGGTATTCCAGAACTACAACCATAAAATTGTGACGACAACACCTCAGAGCTCAACTCCCCGGCACACTGCCACAACCCCTAAATGTCAGGAGGCACCAAGAACAATGTTCCTGTCACAAGAATATCGGAATGATTCCAAGATACCCGCGTGATCCTAGAAATTTTTTAGTGAAATTTGATGAGAGAAAAGTCAAAACTTCTACGTCAGGAGGCATCACCAGAGCGACAAAGGGACTGAGGAGTAAAAAGAATCCTACTCTCCGATATATATAATCCTAAGACTCAAAACATTTTGATCTAGACTCAACAACGTCAGCGATTCGATCAAGCAGGGGACTCCCAAGTCGGGATGGCTCTGATACCAACTTATAACACCCACGATGCGGCTATATCTCCCACGTGTCGAGGCGCGACTTAGAGGCATAACCGCATGGTGGTTTAGTCGCAAGTGGGGTAATATTCACACAATCCCATGTACCGAATAAGAAAGGGATAAAGAGTTGACTTACAATCGCCACTTCACACAAATAACAAGTTAAACATACATCATCCAGAATACAATCAAGGTCCAACTACGGGACCAAAATAAAAGAAGACAGCCCCAAATGCTAGATCCCCGATCATCCCAACTGGGCACCACAACTGATCATCCGGAAAAGACACATAACAACGACCAAGATCTTCATCGAGCTCCCACTTGAGCTCGGTTGTGTCACCTGCACTGGTATCATGGGCACCTGCAACTATGTGGAAGTATTTGTGAGTCACGAGGGCTCAACAATCTCACACTGGCGAGATCAAGACTATTTAAGCTTATGGGTAGGAGAGGATAATGAGGTGGAGCTACAGCAAGCACTAAGCATATATGGTGGCTGACATACGCAAATAAGAGCGAGAAGAGAAGCAACGCAACGGTCGAGAAGCTAGAAGTGATCAAGACGTGATCCTGAAACTACTTACATTCAAGCATAACACAAGACCGTTTTGACTTCCCGGACTCCGCCAAAAAGAGACCATCATAGCTAGACACGTGGTTGATGTATTTTAATTAAGTCAAGTGCCAAGTTCTCTACAACCGGACATTAACAAATTCCCGTCCGCCACATAACCGTGGGCACGGCTTTCGAAAGTTTATACCCTGCAGGGGTGTCCCAACTTAGCCCATCAGAAGCTCTCATGATTAGCGAAGGATATTCCTTCTCCCAGAAAGACCCGATCAATTTCGGAATCCTGGTTACAAGACATTTCAACAATGGTAAAACAAGACCAGCAAAGCCACCCGATTTGTCGACAAATCCTGATAGGTGTCGCACGTATCTTGTTCTCAGGGTACACCGGATGGGCAAGACGTCCGGTTGCATAGACCCTGGTTGCCCAGGGGGCGCCGAACATCACCCAGTTTGGACCAACACTCAGAGGAGCACTGGCCCGGGGGGGTTAAAATAAAGATGACCCTCGGGCTCCGGAAACCCAAGGGAAAAAGGCTTAGGTTATTAGGCAAATGTAAAACCAAGGTTGGGCCTTGCTGGAGGTGTTTTATTCAAAGCGAACTGTCAAGGGGGGACCATAACTCCCCAACCGCGTAAGGAACGCAAAATCAAGGAACATAACACCGGTATGACGGAAACTAGGGCGACAAGAGTGGAACAAAACACCAGGCAAAAGGCCGAGCCTTCCACCCTTTACCAAGTATATAGATGCATTAATTAAAATAAGAGATATTATGATATCCCAACATATCCATGTTCCAACATGGAACAAACTTCAGCTTCACCTGCAAGTAACAACGCTATAAGAGGGGCTGAGCAAAGCGGTAACATAGCCAAACAACGGTTTGCTAGGAAGGTGGGTTAGAGGCTTGACATGGCAACATGGGAGGCATGATATAACAAGTGGTAGGTAACGCGACATAGTGATAGAACGAACAACTAGTAAGCAAAGATAGAAGTGATTTCGAGGGTATGGTCATCTTGCGTGAGATCCCACAAGGAAGAATAACGAGTCCAAGAAGTAGACGAACCAACATAGTTGATCAAATCCTCACAATTCCGGAATGAAACCGAAGCTAACGAGAGAAGCAACCCGGAAAGAAGAAAGAAACATAGTAAACAACCATCACATAAACATGGCATGATGCACAACCAAGTATGATGATGTCCGGTTTAATGAGGCATGGCATGGCAATGTGCACAAACAATACTAAAAATTAAGTGGAGCTCAATATGCAACAAGTTGCATATTGATGAAACACCACATTCAATCATTTAGTTCACTCTCGTTTATGTACCCAACAATATTAAATGTTGTTAAACATGGCAAGAGGTGAAGCATAATAAAACTACCTATCTAGGCAAGTTTAAATGAGGCCGGAACAACAAGCAACAAATCCGGAAAAATCCTCATGTGCATATCTTAAAGTTGGTACTGTTCTGCCCTATACACAATTTTAGAGTTGTTAAACATGCAAAGTAGTGCCACCATGTTAATCTATGCATTTTTCTACCCCATTTACATATAAAGTTTATTAAATTTGAAGCTACGGTTATTAAGTCATGAATTAAAGCATTTCAGCATGTCATTAGAGCAAATTTAAACAAACAACATTTTAAACATTTTAAACATGGATACAAGTGGCATATTATGAACTACACAAAATTCTAAGCATTTTACATATTAAGTTTGTTTAATTATGATGCATGGTTGTGAAGTTATTAAATGCATGATCTAGAGGGACTTTTCTATAAATCTGTATACCTGGATAATAACTAAAATCGCAGGCACTGAAAAACAAACACTGAGCCGAAACTGAGTGCACTGCTGGGCCAACAGAGAGGAGGGTTGTGGGCGCTCACCATGGGCCAAGCCTAGCTGGGCGGTGAAGCGGCTTGGGCCGGCCTTGAAGGCGCGCTGGGCTGGTCCACGCGGGCAAGGGGAGCTGGGCCTGCGGGGCACAGGCAACAGAGGCGAGGCGCTGGGCCTGGGCATGGTCAACGCATGCAGGCGATGCGCGGTCGTGGCTCGAGGTGGGGTGTTGACCTCCTGCTCGAACCAGAAGCAGAGGAGGAGGCAGCCAGACTTGGCGTGGTGACGGGAACCTGCCGGATCCGACAAGGAGTCGAACGAGGAGGTCAAGGAAAAGGCGATGCTCGACGGCTCGACGTGGGGCTGCCAGACCTGGTGCAGCAGAGGTCACAGGTGAGGTGGAGGAAGGCGGGGCGCGGAGCTCCAGCTGCGCGTCCATGGCGATGCAGAGGACGGTGGCGTGGACTTGGCGGCAGGGACATTACGGGGACGGTGGCGGCTTGGTGTTCGATCCGGAGCAGGGAAGACAAGGGGAAGCGTGACTGGAACGGCTACACAACAAGAGGCGCCGCTGGAGCTATAGGCCACGGCAACGGCAGGGGAGCAGTTCAGACGAAGCAAGGGCAGCAGCGGCGGGGCTTGAGGCCGGCGACGGGAATGCACAGGTGTCCATGGCCGGCGATTGGAGATCTTGTTTGAACAGAGAAAGAGAGACACGAAGGTAAGACGAGGGAGGCGGAGAAACAACAGGAGGAGGAGAAGGGCAGCGAAGCTTATCTCATGGTCACCGGCGGCGGCGCAGATCTCCAGGGTGAGGCGGAGGCGCCGGTCGCTGGCTGCTGCTGCTACTCCGGCGAGGAGGCTCGGGGCAAGCTGGTTGGTCTCGGGATGAATCCAGAGGAGATGTGGGAGCGAAGGCAGTGCCTTGATCCATTCGGGATCGAGCGCGGGGTCGATCTAAGAGGGAGAGGTGGGGGTTGCTGGTTGGCGGGCTGGATTGGGAGGGGATCCCGAGGGGAAGATTTGGTTAGTGGGTGGCGGCGGCTGATCCGAGGAGGGGGGAGGTTGTAGGGGGCGGCGGCTAGGGGGGACAAACTTCCAAGAATTTAGGGTTTGGTCTATAAATGGACAAGGAGGTCTATATATAGCAAATCAGATCATTTTTGGGCGGTTAGGTCCTTCCGATCGTAATCGGAAGGTCCGAGATAATTAGGTTGGGAGAGTCCAACGAGAAATCGATGATACTTTATAGATGTTTCGGGATTATCTGGACCCAACGGTAACGACTGCCCGGGTCGGGTCCGGGGAAGTTTCGGACGCTCACGCGAGGGGTCAGTTGGAACTTGTGGGCTGTGCAGAATGCCTCGGGCTGAGAGGAGACAGATGCCCGACAGCAGTTTTTGGAGACCTAAAATGTCCAACGTTAGACCGACTATATTGCGGCCATATGTTTAACGGTTGGGCTATCAAACGAGCTCCGAATGCGACGAAAATTGACAAGTGGTCTATCTATACTATAATAAGACCGCACGCCAACTTTCGTCCCATTCCGAGAACATTTTCCGGCCACTTATAAAATAATATTTCGGACATGCCGCGGGTGCGTGCAAGTGTGTCTGGGCTCCGAACAGACAACGGGGAGAACTGGGGAGCCCGGATGGATGCAAATTTTGAAAACATAATGATGCAATGCACATGATGACATGGAAAGATGCAACACGCAAGTAAAGACATGGCAAAGACGGCAAAAAACTGGAAGACACCTGGCGCAAGGGTCTCGGGGCGTCACAGTATTTGAAAATCAAATCACCCTTTTGATACATAAGTTTGGTCCACATGCAAGTGTGTTCATGTTCTGACCCTCTCCCGCATCATTTCTCGCCAAATTTAGAACATTGGATAAGTTGGATGACACAACAGACACGGTTCACTCAAACTAACCGTGTGCCATGCCGGTGCACTTGTCACGCACACATCCACACAGTACATTGGGCTCCACGAGGCTCCCCCTCTCAAGAATATCTGCCCGCCTCGAGGGTTTTTCTGTTTCGTAACACGCAGTTGTTATCTCTGGACCATGTGCAATGTGTCTTGTTCCCAATCCCGTCTGCATCCCTAGAAAATATCTGCCCGCCTCGAGGGTTTTTCTGTTTCATAACACACGATTGTTATCTCTGGACATGTGCGATGCACTATCATCAAAATTTTCAATAGCCCGGCATTTCAATTCCTTGTTTGACTCCCGCGTAGTAAAATTTTCAGTACCCACGTAATTTCCTCAAACACATCGTGCCCCCCTCCACACACACACACACACACCAAAACCTCCTCGGGCGTGCGCACACACACACCCTCCCTCGCTTGAAACCCTAGCAAGGTTCCCGCTGCCGCTACCGCCGCCATCGCCACTGCCGCAAGGCCTCCATTGTCAACATCTGCCGGTTTACCCATGCAGCTTACCCACCGATCTCCACACCCTGGCCGCCCTGAGCTTCTTAGATGACGCCTGCCAAACGCCCCCTTTCCCACAGATCCCCATCCCCCACTCCAGAGCGTCGCAGCCTAAGCCCGGCTATGCTTCCCGTGGAGCTCGAGGAGCGACTAGCCCAAAAGAGGTGTATAGCGGTCTCTTCGCCTAATGTTGCCAACGAAGCTGACGACCATTACTGGCGGCAGGCACTCAAGCAACAGGCTAGAGTATGCGGGCATGTCTCGTCCGCCAGCTACGACATCGAGGTCGTCGACAGCGATGACCTAAGGTGGGCTATGTCACAGGTTAAGTGGCCCACCACCAACCCCTCAGGTTCAACCGCCGTCGATCTCATCCATGGCCCTGCCGCTGATCTCCTCTCGCTCGTTGTCAACAATTTGCCATTCTACATCGCCATCGAGCCCCTTTTGTCATTTCTGAAGGACACGTTCTGCGACGCTGGCTTGGGACCCATAGCTTCCAAGTCAGTCCTCATCGACCGCGACCACGAGGAGGGCACCCTGTCCAGCTCTTCCAAGGGGAAAGAGACCATCTGCTCTTCCAAGGGGTAAGCGCCCGTCTGCGACATCATGGAGGGCACCCTACAGTCGTGCTCTTCCAAGGGGAAGGAGCCCATCTGCGACAACATGGAGAGCATCCAGGGTCTGTGGTCTTCCCACGGGAATGACCCCATCTGTGACAAGTGAGGAAACCCATGATTTGTTTTGTCATGCCTCTTCACACGGGGAAACCCATGATTTGTTTTGTCGAGTCCCTTTTGTAGTGTAGGGAGAATATGTCCAGTTTTAATTGATATATCTAGTTGTTTGCCGTATGCCTTGTTTATTTCAGTTGTTCACAATGCGATGCTCTATATGTGCAATTATTTATTGTGCAGTACATTTCATCAATCTAGTTTTAAACATACCGATAGGAATGCATATATTTGCTTGTTGTTAAGCCTATTATAGCTAGCATATGCCTCTTTTAAAGTTTTTTGATTGTTCGGTTGTTTGTAGTTAGCATATGTCCAGTTTCAAATGCTATCTTTGGTTGTTCGTAGTATGCCTTGTTTATTCCAGTTATTCACAACGTGATGTTCTATATGTGCAAGTATGAACTGTTGTGCTTAACATGCTTCTTGATGTACCTACACAAGACAATTTTGGCAACGACTGTTGTTTTCCATCGAGGTTAGTTTCATCCCATGGCTTATATCTGCTCACTGTTCAAGATATCAGTAGCTGGTACCATATAGGCCGGCGGCTGGTAAGGGACTAATCGCTGAATCGGACTTTTAACTGAATATATCTGCAACCCACTTATCGTTAGGTTAACTAGGGCCATATGCAATATATCTGAGGCTACATAGCAACATGCACTGTACTTAATGTCTAAATATGCAATCCTAGGCTACATAGTAGCAAGGAAGAGTGTTACATTAATGTTCTAATGATGTCTATATATACGTAGAAGAGCAACAGCAGCAACAACAACAACACAACCCTGTTTGAATACTCAACTTAGCTAGAGGTTAGAGTTAGTTTCTAGCTCATTACTAACCCTGAACTAACTCCACCCGAAGTGTTGTTTGGATGGCAGGGTTAGATTGACAATAAATGTACTAGGAGAACTAGTTCCAATTAGCACCTCTTGGGTTGGATAGTTTTTTTGGGTGGGTTATAGATGCAACTAGCTCAAACTAGCCCTCATGTTTAGATATACTTTAGGGCTATTTGAGCCCGAACTAGCTCAAATTAACTGTAACCCCTGGATATAGTAGCAGTTAATCAGCCAATAATTTGTAATAATGCACTAAACTCCTTCCGGCCAATATTATAAGATGTTAATTCATCTAATATGTGAGTATATTGGATGTTATAAGATACTCCCTCCATTCCTAAATATTTGTCTTTTTAAAGATTTCAAATGGACTACCACATACAGATGTATATAGACATATTATAAAAGAGTGTTGTACTACATCATTGTGCAATTGTTGTTTAGCTTCTAATATTAACTTGGTGCTTTGAGGTACATATGTCATTGGTAAAGATTCACGCTTCGACCCTTTCTGCGTATGGGGCAATGAAATATTGATGAACCAGCATCAAGTGAGGAAGCTGATAAAGATTGTTAGTAAAATGGGTCCAAAGATGGCAATTAAACTATTTGTTTACACTTTATCCAAGACAACAACGAACTGCAGGATGGTAAGTAAGAACTCTGTAGCCTTCTTTTTACTGCCCATAATGAGTTGTGTTAGATGACAATGTCTGAATCTTTTTCCTTTGCAGTGGTTGCCAAAGCAGTTTACTCAAGATTACCTCTCAAACTACATGATTGGTGGGCATGCAAAGGTTAAAGTATTTCTACCAGAACACGATGATTATCTAGATGTTTTCATGAAGACCGTGAAGGATGGCGGTCGGCCATCATGTGATAGCCTGGCTTATTAGGAATGATAGACTAATCATATCAATAAGGAATTCCTTCTTTTCCGGGAGCCCATTCGGACAGAACTCCAAAGTTAAGCATGCTCAGCTTGGAGTAGTGTCAGGATGGGTGACCGGCCGGGAAGTTGCTCTCGGGTGCGCACGAGTGAGGACAAAGTGCGCAGAAAGACTAGTATTGATCTGTGGGGCCAGTCTAGATCCCGCCAGGAGTAACGACCACCGACGGGTGTGTCCGGGGCGTTACAAGTTGGTATCAGAGCTGACCCTCATGGTTACACGGATGGTTGCAGACAGGTGCGCAGTCATGTTGTTCATGATGTTTGTGACCCGTTGTGGCACACGACATGGTACATGTACCGGATTGGATGCACAGACGTATGTGCCAAGAGGGAACGTTCCTGTGGCCCGACGAGGATGTCGGTTCCTCGGAGTGGGGGTGTGTGATAGCCTGGCTTATTAGGGATGATAGACTACTCATATCAATAAGGAATTCTTTCTTTTCCGGGAGCCCATTCGGATAGAACTCCAAAGTTAAGCGTGCTCAGCTTGGAGTAGTGTCAGGATGGGTGACCGGCCGGGAAGTTGCTCCCGGGTGCGCACGAGTGAGGATAAAGTGCACAGAAAAGACTAGTATTGATCTGTGGGGCCAGTCTAGATCCCGCCGGGAGTAACGACCACCGACGGGTGTGTCTGGGGCGTTACACATCACAAGGGGTTGGACTAGAGTTGTGCGTGCCTTCTGCATGCAGGAGGGCACAATATGAGCATTCTGCTTAACCTTGTTCAGCAACCAGAATATATTTCGCCTCTTTCTTTACCAAGTTGTGCGTGCCTTCTGCATGCAGGAGGGCACAATATGAGCATTCTGCTTAACCTTGTTCAGCAACCAGAATATATTTCGCCTCTTTCTTTACCAAGTTGTGCGTGCCTTCTGCATGCAGGAGGGCACAATATGAGCATTCTGCTTAACCTTGTTCAGCAACCAGAATATATTTCGCCTCTTTCTTTACCAAGTTGTGCGTGCCTTCTGCATGCAGGAGGGCACAATATGAGCATTCTGCTTAACCTTGTTCAGCAACCAGAATATATTTCGCCTCTTTCTTTACCATCTTTAATAGTACAAGTATACAACTGTGGTTCATCATTCTTTATTTGGTTCTTATGTAATTCTTGAATATATGTACCTATAAATCAAATTATGCATTGGTTGTTTGAACCTGATTGATATGAACAAAGTTGTAGCATACATGCAAATTCAAATTCAAATCTGGTACAATTTGAAATAGTAGCAATTAAATTATGGTGAAATTACGCTCTCCAAGTTGTTACGGCACACACGGTTGGTACAAACGTTTGTGATGTACACCACAATCCGAGATGGTTCACACAGAGGAAACGTGTGCAAGCATGCACACAGTTGTCGTTTCCAAAGCATGTGCGATTTCTGACAATATCACAAATGGTGCGGGCAAACTAAATGTTTGTGTTAGTGTTGCCTTACCGTACACGATTCGCAACCATGAACTGTTTCTGAAGAAGTATGCATCATAAACGTTGCACCACAGAATAGCGTGTGCGATAGTTGTCGTGTACGACGATGTTACGACGGTCTGACGTTTCATAATCCTGTCTGACACTCGTACGACGATTAGCTAATCTTCTTAACAGTGAACCGTTTGTGATGGGCCGTGCAACGTACACATTCTATAATAGTGAGCCATTTGTGATGGGCCGCACATCGTAAATGTAGCACCACAGAATACCGACTGCGATAGCAATGCGAGCAGAAATGAGTTGGAGTACTGTAGGGGTCCTATCCCCGATGGTTTCTGGGTCGTGTGGGAAGGACCCCCCCTATCGCCCAGACTCACTTGGCGACGGTTCCAAATGACGTCATGGAAAGGGGTTAAAATCGTTTGTTTAGGACCGACGCACACCAGTGCACGCTCACAGGACGAGAGGCTGCGTCGAGAGCTACCTGGGAAAAGCCTGCCGAGACGCATCCATCCCAAGATGACTGTTAAGGGCCGAAACCTTACAACAATCGCGGCAATATGATATATCGGCAGGCATCCAGAGCATACATAGGAATTGATCATATGAACACGAGCATATAGAGTTTAAAGGGATAAACACGCACTTAAAGATCCAGCTAGAAGTATAAGCCTCGCACGACCACTAGAGATAAAATGACTAAACACAAAATATACATCATGTTCTATTACAGGACCAGAAGGAATAACTTAAACGTGGAGGACCCTGTCGGCAAGGGGGCGGCCTTCTTCTCAGCAGCGGCAACGTCAGCACCCGCTGGTGGCTTCTTAAAGTCATCGCCGAGGTCGAGCTTTGGGTGGCGACAGGCGATGTTGCTCAAGACCATGAAGAGGGTGTCGCGAGCGAGCCTCCGCGACTCGATCGCGAAGCGCTCGTCCCTCCCCTCTTCGTGCACTTTCAACTTGTCAACCAGCTCGTCGAAGAAGATCCCCAGCTTGACACTCGGGACCTCCTGCACGCTGGCTGAATAGACTGGGCCGTCCATACCCATTGCCGCAGCTTGGGTGCCGAGACGTTCTGCAACGTCAACCAAGCTCTTGATCTAGAGGATGTTCATATCAACCCGATTCTTCAACCTGTCCTCTGCATCTTGCCGGAGGCATTTGGCGGTCTCCAACTCCTTGGACAGCAACTGCTGCCAGGATTCAAGGGACTCCATCGACTGCTCTAGCGAGCCAATCCTTGCCTTCATGTTGGAGATATTGTTGTTGACGGCCTCCTGGCTTCGGGTCTTGGAGGAGAGCTGCGACTGCATGTCAGCCAAGTGAAGCTCTGCTTGCCGTGCCTATTCTTTCAGTGCCTCGACCTCCTTGGCACTCTCGGCAAGGTCTTCATTCAGTTTGGCCACCTGCCAGTCAAGCTCGTCCTTGGAAGAAGACGCGACATCTAGGTTTTCAACAAGCTTCTTCAGCTAGGCGGCATGGTCAGTAGCAGGGGTGTCTAGAGCAGCCCCATGCTCGTCCTTCAATTCCTTCGTGCGTTGCTGCACCAAGGCCTCCAAACTTTCATCCTTGGCACGGAGGGTAGCTTCAAATTTTCCTCTCGAAGGGAGATCTCTCGCTCCCTAGCATCCAAAGATGCTTTGTAGTCTGCCAGGCGCCCCTCCTGAGCCATGATGTCCTCCTTCGTCGTCTAAAGGGTCTCTTGTCGCCTCATGAGTGCCTTGAACTGCTTGTCATGCCATTCAGGAAGCTCTCGGTACTTGTCCTTCGGCCTCTGAACCACTATGCCGGTAGAGTCACGACGTTCCTTGAGCTCCCACCACTTTTGGCGGTGCCGGGCCCGCATTTCCTTCACACCAGCCGCCATGGATTACATGAAGGACAAATCCATGGTGATGGTAGTTGAGTCGTCGGCTTCCACACCTCCCAGATGTAACAGTGCTAGAAGGCGTTGAAGCTCTTCGTCAAGCTCTGCATCTGTCATGGACGGGCTGGGGGATCCGATGTCGGGCAACAATGGCGCCATGGCCAGCGTGTTCAAAGAAAACAGCGGGGCATCGACAGCGCTCCCGGAAGAAGGGAGTGGACCCATGGTTTGAAGAGGAATATTCGCCTCAATGGCCACTTCCTCCACTAAGGCGTTGTCCAGGGGATGCTCCACCATCGCCAAGGAACCTTGTGCTCCCCCGGCAGCGAGATCTTGCCCCTCAGTAGCCGCGACCTTCACGGCTTCATCTGCGGCAGACCTCCCTATGTCCGCCACCACCTCCAATAAGTCTGGTTCTTCGGCCTGAGGGGTTCCAGATGGAAAGGGTCCAGTGAACAAACGATGGAATGGAAGTCTCGACGTAAAAAATAACAATGGAGACAGCCAAAATATGAAAGGGGAAGAAGGGTTAAGCTAGATACCTGGAGAAGTCTGCTGGGCAGGGGTCTCTGTTTCCCCAGCAACAATAGTTGCTAGGTCACGAACCTCGCCCTATGCCAGGGAAGACCCGACAGCCTTCTGTGCTATCTCTATCGCGGAGGATTCCATGACGACATCTTTGGCTTGAGCGGCGGGGGACGCGCGCTCCTCCAGAGGGGGCTGGTCCTGCGTTAGCTCACCCCCTCCTCCGTGTGAAGGGGCGGAAAGACTGTCTCCATCACCTCCGGTGGGTGGGGTCAAGTCTTCGTCCCATGTTGGTGGCTGGGTTGGGGGCTCAACACGGGGTCTTCCACATCCTTCCCCGCTGAAGTCGATTCCCCGACGCCCTCCAGTGACCCGAGGCACCAGAGCTTCCTCCGGGAATGATGGATGAGGGTCTTCGTCTCCTCTTCTACTTCCCTGCCAGCGACAACAAGAACAAGAGGTCAGTCAGCAAAAGCATTCAAATCCACCTAGGAAGATGTTTATCACAAAGATAAATCCTCCTTACTCTTCTGCAATGAGCATGGAGTTCAAATTGAACTCCGTGGGAAGATGGGACTCTCGTCTTCTCTTCAGCGATGGAATGGTGGAGCTTCCCTACAGCTTCGGCGCCTGCCATGGCACCAAGGGCTCTGGTGGAGATGAGCTCTGCGAGTAGCTCGAGCTAGAACAGTTGCTGGACTCCGCCTCCATAACCATCGACCGTTTGGCAAAAGGTGCCTTAGCCTGAGCAAGGCGAGGGGATTGGCGACATGCCACCATGGCCTTGGAAGACTTGGTGGAGATCTTCTTCACCTTCTTGGTTGGAGGAGCCGGGTTGGAGGACGTCGCTCCTCGGCCGGCGGTGCGCCTACGGGTGCGCTGGTCTGGGTCCGGTGCGGGGGCTTGCGGCCCTGCCACAAGCCATTCCTCTTCAGGGGCCGTTGTCATGCCCTTCTCCCGCTCATCCCCCTCTCCTTCCTGGAGCTCCGTTGCTGCCGTGGCTAGAGCATCTAGCCCGGCAAAGTTATCCCTGACAAGCTCTCCCCCGACAGTATCCTCCATGCCTTGTGTCTCGCTGCCACCCTGGGAAGAGCTCCCATTCCCAGCCTTCCCCTTTTCCGGCCTTTGCGGCCTTCTCCATCTCTGCACGGCGGGCATCTTTGTCCTCCGCAACCCTCTTCAGAATATACGCTACCTCCATAGGAGAGGTGCGTTTATACATCTCCCCTTCGTCCCTGGTGGCCTTCTCCACCAAGGTGCTCGACCACTGGAGCTCTTCATCAAGGGAAGGGAGCTGCCAAGTGCCCGATACTCCCTCAACGTTGCACTCCAGCATCCACTTTAGTATCTAATCATGGGCAGAGTTGATGTTCAGGGGGATGACGGTTGCCGGGAGCTTGAACATCTCGAAGCGACCAAATAGCTGGTCGCACAACCAAGCATGGCCATAAACCGACAAGTTATTGGCCAACCCTGGCAACAGTCTCATCCTATCCGCAGCGTCGCCGTATAGCCACGCAGGCCTATCCCTCTCCTGCAGCGGTGAGATGCGGCGGAAGAATAAATCTGCCCCAGATGCTCGATGGTTAACCCGACAGCCGCTAGGCGGATGATCCTATTAATTGTCAGGCACACCCTATCCTTAGAAAGGCCCTTGGCGCTCCAATCCTTTCCGCACTTGACGCACTCTTGTCGCGCTTCACAAAACTCAGGGGCTTCTTTGTCCTGAATCCAGCACCAATCCCCTTTCCATTCATCCCATCTCTCGCATTGGTACCCGGGGAGGTAATCCTTCCTCGACCGAGGAATCCAACTGATGGTCCCAGAATAGTTAACTTTGCTTTCCACGCGTGGGACGAAGTAATGCCAGAATAAATCCACATTGGTCTTCACCCCGACGAAATTCTCGCACAAATGCGTGAAGATGGCCATGGTCGCCATTGCATTCGGCGTGATGTCAAGGAGGTGAAATCCATAGATGTTCATTGTCAGAATTCTGGTTCCGGCAAAATCCTTGAGGTTCAAACTCTGGGGTGCGCACGAAGATCTCTCCTCCCCCCTAGCTCACGCCCTCACCGCAATCTCAAAGCTTAGCATGTCGAACTCACAGAACAAAGGAAACCGGGTTTATACTGGTTCGAGCCACAGATGTGGTGTAATACCCTACTCCAGTGTGGTGTGGTGGATTGCCTCTTAGGCTGAGGATGAACAAGTACAAGGGGGAGAACAGCCTCCTGAGGAGAGATGTTCTTGGGCTTGGTGAGCTTGTGTGTGTGAGGATGGAATGAACCCCCTCCCTCCTACTGTGGTGGCTAGTCCTATTTATGGAGGCCATGGTCCTCTTCCCAAATATTAGGCGGGAAGGGATCCCAGAATGGCCAGTTCGAAGGGGGACAACTAGTACAAGTTATCCTGACAAAAGGTAGTCTTCGCCTGCCAAAGGCTCTGGCGGTGACGCCATCCTGGGCTCCACGGTGACCTCCGTCATGCCGTCCCGCTGGTCTTGGTCTGGTTGCACCGATATGGAAACCTTTGCCTGATGCCTCAGGACTCCTCGCCTGCGCCTGCCCCTTTAGAACCAAAGAGGAAACGAGGACACAGCACGCGCTGGCACCTGCCTGGTGCCCTCCTGGCATTGGCCGTCATGGCTTGCATCACTAGAACCTCGCGAGGTGTCCCTCGCCTTGATCTCTCCGCCCCTCACGAGCCAGCCTGGTGAGGCCACCCCCGAGGAGGTCTTGCATCGTCCGCCTCGAGAGGCTTGGACCCTCGTGATGGTCTTGAGTGTTTGCATATGAAGATGGGCCGTGTAGGGCTGCTGGTGGAGCCACCCGTGGGCTAGGCAGGCAAGTCTGGGGACCCCCATTCCCAGGACACCGACAGTAGCCCCGGGCCCAAGGTGCGCTCGGACTTGGCTTCAAGGCGAAGCCAAGGGGCCAGTGCGGAGCGCCGCAGGACCCAACAGCCTGTGGTCTTGGTTGACGTGTGGCGATTGACGAGACGTGGGCGGCGGCCACTGTGACCTACACAGTTATTCCCTCATTGTTGGCAACGCACTTCCCCAACTCTTCCATCTTCCCAACACAACAACCTCCTCTCCTAATCCAACCTGAGCTCAGCCCACCCCGTTGCCATGGCACCGAGCCGAACAGGGAAGGGGAAGAAGAAGCCCCAGTTTTCAGCCGAGCCACCTCTGGCCATTGAACCTGCCGTTGGCCGGTCGTTGGTGCTCAACCAGGAAGCCATGGACAAGGTCCACCCAGCGCTCGCTGCCGGCTTCAACGAATGGGGGGAGACGGCGGCCTGGCCTACGTCCCGTGCCTCTGTTGATAGGATAGCCACCGAGGTCCAATTCTTCATTGACGCCCTATGGGCCGGCCTGGTTCCTCCTTTCTCCGCTTTCTTCAACGCCGTGCTTTCCCACTATCAGATCCATATGCTCCACCTAGGCCCTCAATCTGTTGCTCTTCTTGCCATTTTTTCCTTCGTCTGCGAGGCCATGGTTGGCATTGCTCCTTCCGTGGCCCTACTATGCCATTTATTCTCACTTCACCTAACTGATCCTCGACAATGCTCGGGATGCCTGAGCTTCCATGCCGTGGCTGCCATGGCCGACTCAGGGATTGACTTTGAGCTCCCACCATCCGCGAGCGGGTTTCGGACAGGGTGGGTGTTTGTGGATGTCGGTGTGCTCAGCCCCCCTGCTCTCACCCCCTTTGGTGCCCGCCATCCCCAGCTCTGGCTGGGGCCATGAGAGGCTCACTGACCCACTCCTTGCCTTCGTACGGCTTCGGTTAAAGAGGCTGAAAGATCTCGGCATGACCGTGCCCATGGTGATGAAGGAGTTCCTCCGGCGCCGTGTTGCTCCACTCCAACGCCATTCTCGACCGATGTGGGCCTTGTCTGGCAGCAAGGATTGTATGAGGCTCCATGAGTCGGGGCTTCCCCTCGAGGCGTGAAGAATGGTGCTCGAGGTCCTGACGGGCGACCCTTCACCAGCTGACATGCAGCAGGAGGGTTGTCTTTTGTACTGCTGCTCGAACAGGGTGGAGTTTGTGAGGCAGATGCCCCCTTTCGACGAGTGGGGGTTGCGTCTAGCCAGCCTTGAAGGGCCTTGTGAGAACCTTGTCTGCGTGTTTCCCCTCCTTGCCGCCAGTGCCGAGCTCGCCCCTAGAGTGGGCGAGGGGGGCGAGCGCTGCCGAGGGCTGGAGACGCGACTGTTACAGTGCCGACCCCACCCGAGGCTCCTGAGGCGCCATCTCCTGGGGCTCATGACCTTCGCCCTGAGGTGATGGTTGAGGGGGCGACACGATCCACTGCTCCTGAAGCCGAAGCCCCCGAGGCCCCGACGGGCCACCCTAAGGCGGAGCCCGAGGGCTCCCCTCAGCCCAGCACTCCCGAGGACGTCCCCTCAGGAGCCTCACCAGTCGTGCCCAGTGTCAGTGGCCACGTCCAGGGCTTCGGTCGGCTCCGACTGGACTTCGATGTGCTCCACAAGAGGAAGGGGTCTCCAAGCTGCATCAGTGGTGCCTTCCAGCCATTGAAGCAGAGGAAATATATTGCCATGGACGAGTGAGTACCTTATTTTTGTAATTTCCTGGGTGCCATCTTCTCTTCTGATCATGGTTTCTCAGGCCCCCTTTCGTCAGGGTGATGAAATCTCCAGAGGAGCAACCTCCTCCTATCTCGCACCCTCCGTTGACTCTGAGCGTCTCACGCCAGCCGGCCACACTCGGCGCAAGATTGGCGGGGGAGATGGGCGTGCCGGCCTGGCGCCTTGATCCCGTGCTCCTGTTGCCCTTCCTTCGCGGCCCGGTCCGGGGTGCGGGGCATGTGCCAAGGGCTACACCCCTGGTCATGGACGGCGGATGGATGACCTCGAACCTGGCTTCTTCTTCGAGCAACATGCCCTCACCCATCCGGACCCCCGCTGTCGGTGTCAAAACCGGCGGATCTCGGGTAGGGGGTCCCGAACTATGCGTCTAGGCCGGATGGTAACATGAGGCAGGGGGCACGATGTTTTACCCAGGTTCGAGCCCTCTTGATGGAGGTAAAACCCTACGTCCTACTTGATTAATATTGATGATATGGGTAGTACAAGAGTAGACCTACCACAAGATCGGAGAGGCTAAACCCTAGAAGCTAGCCTATGGTATGATTGTATGTTGTCATTGTTGTCCTATGGACTAAAACCCTTCGGTTTATATAGACACCGGAGAGGGTTAGGGTTACACAAGGTCGGTTACAAAGGAGGAGTTATCCATATCCGTATTGCCTAGCTTGCCTTCCACGCCAAGTAGAGTCCCATCCGGACACGAGACGAAGTCTTCAATCTTGTATCTTCATAGTCTAACATTCCGGCCAATGGAGATAGTCCGGCTGTCCGGAGACCCCCTAATCCAGGACTCCCTCAGTAGCCCCCGAACCAGGCTTCAATGACGATGAGTCCGGCGCGCAGTATTGTCTTCGGCATTGCCAGGCAGGTTCCTCTCCAAATTCTGTGTACCTATCGAAATAATGTCCGGTTTCTTGTGAATGTTTGTACTCCTTGGCTTCCACGCCCTATAATGGCCACTTTCCACGTGTTGAGCAAATGCGAAGAGCCAGGGTGTTTTCACATTTACCCCCCTAGCTATGTTAATGAGCCGCCTATTTAAAAAGACGAGGATTCAGATCCAAATCACACCATCCTCCCTTGGCGAGCCTTCATCGGAGTGCACCCGACAGAGATCCATTCCATCATGGCCGGTCGACGCAGCTCCTCCTCTCGCACCCCCAGCTCTAAGCCTGGAGATTGGGAGAGATGTTCCATACCGCACAACAAATTAGTGATGCTTCAGTCCAAGGGATTTCTTCCCCCAGCATACCTGGTCCCGGTTCGATCCGGGCTTGCCACCTATAATGGCCGAGAGCAAGCGGAGAGCCTTCCCAATCCCTCCAAGGGAGAGAGGGTAGGCCTTGTCCCTTATCCAGTAAGAGGGCTCAGATTCCCAATTCATTCGTTTCTCCGGGAGCTCCTGGAGTTCTACGGCCTCCAGTTGCACAACCTTACGCCTGCCTCCCTACTGCATATCGCGGGATTCGTAGCCCTCTGCGAGTTGTGTTTGGGCTGTGAGGCTCATTTTGCTCTGTGGAAGAAGTTGTTCTGCCTTGTGCCCCGTTCTCAGAAGGGGTCAATATATCAAGTGGGCGGAGCCGAAGTGTGGCGTATTGCCGGGACCGGATACCTGTCCGGGACCACAAAGAAGACGTCCGAAGACTGGCCTTCAGAATGGTTTTATATAAAAGACGTCCCCCTCCTGGATCCTATTCGGATCGGCCTTCCGGAGTTCGACAATGCCTCTTTGAAGAAGCGCCGGAGCTGGCGTCCATGGAGCTCTCTGGAGGAAGATGACAGGGACATTCTTTACCTGATGAGCCGGATAAGTTTTTTAGCTCGATCCAGATTGACCGTGATCGAGGTCATGGCCATATGCATCATGTGGGGGGTGCAGCCGCTTCAATATAGAGGCCACCCCATGTGGGATTTCAACGGGGAGGATGACACCACCCACCATGGCCGCACAGGGCCGGGATCGGCTGCTGATCTAATAAAGATGTTATCCACCTTGTACAAGGGAGAAGAGGAGGAATTCCTTCGTGTCAACCCGCAGGGCGGATTTTCTATGTACAATCCTCCGAGCTGGGTAAGAGACTTTTTATCGCCCATCCATTTTGTATTCCCATAGCTAAGTATTCATTCTAGTGATTTCATCGCAGGAGCTGCGCCAGTTTGTAAAGGAGATAAACAGCCCTCCTCCACAGCCCGAGGACCCTGGACGGTCCCCTGACCCGGCCTCCCAGGAGGATCCGGACATATCTGTGGAGCTAATCGATGGGGTATTTTACCAACGGAGTAATGACAACGCCTTGGTGGCCATCATGGCCGATTGCCCTGGGCTAGTTCCAGCCTCACAGGTGACTGAGACCGAAGTCCCAACAATTGAAAAGGGATCCGTCCTTGCGCTTTTTTTGATTGCCGTATAACAGCCATGTTTTGCAGGGGAGGTCCTCGAGACCGAAGGCCGAGCCTGCGGTGACTGGCCAACAAGGGGCCGCGAGGTCAAGCAGGATTAAAAGACCTGCAGTCCGGATTGAGACACCGGCGCAGCGGTATGGCGTGCCGTCCTTATTGCAAGATATTATTCCCAAAGGCATATTAACGCACATGCCTTTTTTCAGGAAAAAGAGCGCTCGCCGGACTATACCCGGAGAGGCTGTCAATCGCGCCTCCACAAGCCAGGCTCCAAGGCCAGATTTGGAGGCGGGAACGAACACAAGGCATGCACCGGGTGCTCCTCCGACAGAGGATGCGGATAAACTGTCCGCCACACATTCCGAGGTGGAAAGTGCCATGAACCACAGGCGTCGCCGGACTGTTCTTCGTGATGCTTGTTTCTCCCAAGAGGCATTGGATGCCTTCAACTCGGGAGACGCGCACCTCCGTGCCGCTCAAAATGGTCTAGCCAGAGCCATGGAGCAGTATGTAAAAGACATACGGGTGAGAAAATTTAGTGATTATATATATATCAGTAGCCCCTGAGACTTGAAACAGTTAGGATAACTGATTTAAGGATCATTTGTTTATGCAGGTTCTTACAGAAAAGAATACTCAACTGTCCCAGGAGCTGGAAGAGTACAAAGCCCAACTTCAGGCTGCACTGGCCGCAGCAGGGGAGCCCAAAGAGACCCCCTCTGGTAACATATCCTTCAAATGATAAGTATCATATAGAGTGTGGCGTTATGCAGATCTGACGATAAATTTGCAGATGATGCTGGAGTAAATCCGGATAAGCAACAGCTCCAACGCCAGCTAAAGGCCGGTGAGAACGTGCTTACAAGGGTGAGGCAGGCGAAAAATGATCTCCAAGATGCCAACACCAAGATGGGCGTGGAACTACAAGATGTTCGTGCCCAACTGTCGGACTCTGTGAAGGAAAATCGGCGGCTTCGACGCGGCATATTTAGTAAGTGCTTGAACGGACTTTGAAAAAGAGTTCGTCGAGGAAGCTGGCTGACAGAGTTATGTCTATAGGTATGTTAACAGGTCGTCCTGCCGAGGAAATGTCCGGTTCAATGGGTGACCTTCTTCCCGAGCTCTCACAACTGCACGAACGAGTTCAGCAGGTGATGCAAGGCGTTGCCCAGGCCTTGTGGCCATCCGTCTCCATACCCGAAGGCCTTGGAGAGCTTGCAGAAAAGCTAAAGGGAGCGCCGCGTCGCTTTCGGTTATGGAAGATATCGGCCTGCCGTCAGGGCGCCAGGGAAGCTTGGGCGATGGTGAAGACACGTTACACAAAGGCTGACCCGAACCACATGGCCGAAGTCAGACCTGTGGGGCTCGATGGGAAGGAGATCCCTGTGAGCTTAGTGTACGACCAAGTAGAATTGGCCGGAAAGTATTCCCAACAGGACTGTAGACTAGACAGCCTGTTGGATGGTATTGAAGAGGAATTCAACCAGTCAAATTGACTATGTAATTTTAAAGTCACATGTATAATGCCTTCTGGCCGGATTGTAGATCGTTTGTCGTGGCGGACCTTTTCGCTTCAACCTCGGGACCCGACAGTCCGGAGTGTATCCGAATACCCTCTCGGTTATGTAAGAACTAGGGCATGCATGGAGACCAGGCGTAGGGGTCATTAGTGCTTTATTAGACAAGTGCCCAACTAGTTATGTTATATTACATGGGTAGTAAGAAACATCTTCCAAAGAGAATAGTTCCGTTAAGGGTTCCTTTCCCTGGGTAAGCATGCCCTAAAGTGCATGTCCGGACTGCGATAAGAAGCACAGAAAAATCATCTGGGGGCAGATATGGATAAAAGTCATCTTTTGTTCACCGACCGAATATTCCCTTAAGAACGCTAGCTTTCGGCTTCACCCAGTCTGAGGTACACGTCCGACTGACCCGGCGGTAACATTCGCAGAGGTGCTCCCCTTATGCCCTAGCCGAATTAACGGGAACGTAGGGCATAACACAAGAGCCAGGCAACCCAGCTTGGCCAAAACTTAAGTCATATCGATGCATATAATGGTGAAAAAAGGTACATGCGGAAGTATAACACATGTGTTGGGTGTGAGGCCCAGGTAAATAACTTAAACTTCTGTGAAAGAAGCCCCCAGGTATAAAGAGTGCGGCTAGCACATCTGTGATGTATGAGTGAGGCGCAAGGTGACCCTTGAAGGCCTAGAGAAATAGAAGAAAGGAAGGGAAACATGATAGATGATGCATATGCAAAAAATGGACAAAGGGAGGGGACTAACATAAAGTCTGGTGCTAGGCGTAGAATCTTCGGAGCCTGGCTGCGTTCCATGGGTTCGGCTCGAGTCGACTAGTCGATGCATCCCGCAGTCGGTATGCTCCACCGGTCGCAACTTGGTCGATAATGAAGGGACCTTCCCATTTGGGCTCGAGCTTGTTCTTTTTCTTATCCGGCAGCCGTAGAACTAGTTCGCCAACGTTATAAGTTTTGGCCCGTACTTCTCTACTTTGGTATCTGCGAGCCTGTTGCTGGTAAAATGCGGAACGGGCTTTGGCTACATCACGCTCTTCCTCCAAGGTGTCCAGACTGTCCTGCCAATCGAGCTCGGCTTCTCTTTCTTCGTACATGTGCACTCGAGGTGAGTCATGAATTATGTCATAGGGTAGGACTTCCTCTGCGCCGTACACCATAAAAACGGTGTATATCCGGTACTATGATTTGGCGTGGTCCGCAGCCCCCAGAGTATGGAGTCGAGCTCCTCTACCCAGTGCGTGTCATACTCCGTTAAGGAGCGCACTAATCTGGGTTTAATGCCGCTCATTATAAGACCATTTGCTCGTTTGACCTGACCGTTGGTTTGTGGGTGATAGACTGAAGCATAATCGAGCTTGATGCCCATTTTGCTGCACCAGAGTTTTACCTCGTCGGCCGTGAAGTTTGTGCCATTATCAGTGATGATGCTGTGGGGGACGCCATAACGGTGTACGACCCCGGATATGAAATCTATCACTGGTCTGGATTCGGCTGTTTTAACCGGTTTAGCCTCTATCCATTTGGTGAATTTATCCACCATGACCAATAAGTATTTTTTTCTTGTGGGTTCCCCCTTTAAGGGGTCCAACCATGTCAAGCCCCCAGACCGCGAAGGGCCATGTAATGGGGATTGTTCGGAAGGCGGTGGGTGGCATGTGGCTTTGATTTGCAAAGAGCTGGCAACCGGCGCAACGTTGGACCAAGTCCTGTGCATCTGCCCGGGCCGTTGGCCAATAGAATCCTGTACGGAAGGCCTTGCTTACAAGAGCCCGGGCTGCAGCGTGATGACCGCCAAGTCCGGCATGAATTTCTGCTAAGAGGTTCCGCCCCTCCTCTTCGGAGATGCACCTTTGAAGTACTCCGGTAGCGCTTTTTTGTACAATTCTCCCTCATGGACCCTGTAGGCCTTGTATCGCCGCACTATGCAGCGTGCCTCATTTTGGTCCTCCGGAAGTTCATGTCTAGTTAGGTAGGACAGGAATGGTTCTGTCCACGGGGCAACAATGGCCATTATTTCATGGGCTGATTGTGTTATTTCTGTGGCGGAGCCTCCGATTGTGTCAGACAGTTCGGTATCGGGTATTTTGGCCGGGTCCGAACTGTTGTTACCAGTGTCCCCTTCCCATGCTATGGATGGCTTGAAGAGCCGTTCTAGAAATATGTTGGGAGGTACCGTGTCGCGTTTTGCGCCGATGCGGGCAAGGATATCCGCCGCCTGATTGTTTTCCCGAGTCACATGGTGAAATTCGAGCCCCTCGAACCGAGCTGACATTTTTAGGACGACATTGCGATAAGCTGACATTTTCGGATCCTTGGCATCGAAGTATCCATTTATTTGGGATATCGCGAGGTTCGAATCCCCGCGCACCTCTAGGCGTTGAATGCCCATGGATACTGCCATCCGGAGACCATGTAGAAGGGCCTCATATTCGGCTGCGTTGTTGGAGTCTGTATACATTATCTGTAGTACATATTGAATGGTATCTCCTGTTGGGGACGTCAAAACGACGCCAGCCCCCAGACCAGCCAACATTTTGGAGCCATCAAAGTGCATGATCCAGTTTGAATATGTGCCATACTCTTTAGGGAGTTCGGCTTCCGTCCACTCAGCGACGAAGTCAGCCAAAACTTGCAACTTAATAGCTCGCCGTGGCTTGTAAGTTATGTCGAACGGGAGGAGCTCGATGGCCCATTTGGCAATCCGGCCTATCGCGTCGCGGTTGTTTATAATATCGTTAAGTGGTACTTCCGAGGCTACCGTTATCGAACACTCTTGAAAGTAATGTCGAAGCTTCCGGGATGCCATAAATACCGCGTACGCTATCTTTTGATAATGCGGGTACCGTGATTTGCATGGAGTAAGGATAGTGGACACATAGTAAACCGACTTTTGAAGGGGGAATTTATGTCCGTCCACTTCTTGCTCGATGACGAGCACTGCGCTTACTACTTGATGAGGTGCCGCAATGTATAATAGCATTGGTTCGCCAATGTTTGGCGCGGCCAGGACTGGGTTTCTTGCCAATATGGCTTTTATTTTGTTGAGTCTGGCCGAGGCGGTGGCCGTCCACTCGAAGTGTTCGGTGCGCCGGAGGAGGCGATAAAGGGGTAATGCCTTTTCTCCCAAGCGAGCGATAAAGCGGCTTAGAGCTGCCACGCATCCAGTCAATTTTTGTATTTGTTTGAGGTCTGTTGGGGTAGCCAACTGTGACAACGCTCGGATTTTGGCCGGATTAGCTTCAATACCTCTACTGGAGACAATGAATCCCATGAGCTTTCCGGCTGGTATGCCGAAAACGCATTTTTCCAGATTGAGCTTGATGTCATATGTTCGGAGGTTGTCGAATGTGAGCCTCAAGTCGTCTACTAGAGTTTCGACATGCTTGGTTTTAACGACCACGTCATCCACGTATGCCTCCACTGTTTTGCCTATCTGATTTGCCAGACATGTCTGAATCATGCGCTGATATGTTGCACCGGCGTTTTTGAGCCCGAAGGGCATTGTGTTGAAGCAGAATGGGCCGTACGGTGTGATGAATGCCGTTGCGGCTTGGTCTGGGTCCGCCATTTTAATTTGATGGTAGCCGGAGTATGCGTTGAGGAAACACAATGAATCGTGTCCTGCGGTAGCATCGATGATTTGATCAATGCGGGGGAGGGGGAAGGGGTCCTTTGGGAAGGCCTTGTTAAGGTCCTTAAAGTCGATGCATAGGCGCCAGGATTTGTCCTTCTTTGGTACCATCACTAGGTTTGCTAGCCAATCCGGATGTTTTATGTCTCTGATGAATCCGGCCTCCAATAGCTTGGCTAGTTCCTCTCCCATGGCTTGTCTCTTAGGCTCGGAGAAACGTCGAAGAGCCTGCTTGACTGGCTTGAATCCTTTTAGGATATTTAGGCTGTTCTCAGCTAGCCTGCGTGGGATTCCTGGCATGTCTGAGGGGTGCCAAGCAAAAATGTCCCAGTCCTCGCGTAGGAACTCTTCCAGTGCGGCGTCGACATCAAGGTTTAATTGTGCCCCGATGGAAGCTGTTTTTGTAGGGTCCGTTGGATGGACTTGGAATTTGACTATTTCGTCCACCGGTTTAAAGGAGGTGGACTTGGATCTTTTATCGAGTATCACGTCGTCCCTGTTCACAGTGGAGCGCAGCGCAATTAGTTCCTCAGCCGCTAGGGCTTCGGATAGTGCCTTGAGGGCCAGTGCGGCTGTCTTATTTTTAGCGCGGAGTGCTATGTCCGGATCACTAGCAAGAGTGATGATTCCGTTGGGCCCTGGCATTTTGAGCTTCATGTACCCGTAATGGGGTATGGCTTGGAAGATTTTAAACGCCTCCCGCCCTAGTAGAGCGTGGTATCCGCTGCTAAACAGGGCCACTTGGAATGTAATTTCTTTGGACCTGTAATTATCCGGCATGCCGAATACCACATCTAGTGTGATTTTCCCGGCACAGCGTGCTTCCCGACTGGGGATGATTCCTCTAAAGGTTGTGCTGCTTTGCTCAATGCGGCTATAATCTATTTCCATCTTTTGAAGAGTTTCCTCATAGATGAGGTTTAATCCGCTGCCGCCGTCCATGAGTACCTTGGTGAGTCGAAAGCCGTCCACGATTGGACTGAGGACCAGTGCGGCTGGTGCTCGGGCTGTTCGGAATTTGGGTTCGTCACTGCCATTGAGGGTAATAGCCGTGTCACTCCAAGGATTTATTTCTGCTATGTGGCAGATTTCGGCCATGCTGCGGAGTGTTCGTTTGCGTCTATTATTTGACGCGAAGGTCTCAAAGACTGTTAACACCGTATTGTTGTCCGCGGGATGGTGCTCTGTGGTTTTTAGGAGGAGTAGATCCTCACCACTTTTGGCCACCTGCTGGAGTATCCAACATGCTCTAAGGCTGTGCGTTGGTATTGCATCCGCTGTACTATGAATTTTGCAGGGTCCGTTGAGCCATCCCTCTAGTACGGTTCCTTGCCCCGTAGAGGGCTTTTGCTTTTTGGTAGTTAACCCAGGTGTATTGTGATAATGCACCCTTTTATTTCGGACTGGGTTTGTATTTAGGGCTGGATTATCCCAAAACTTTGTTTCGGTTTTCCAGGCGCTCTCCATCGCACAGTACTTTCGTACTATGGACACCAAGTCGGTAAAGCGTGTAATTTCGCGGCGACTTATGGCGTTGAGGATTCCCTTGTCCATGCAATTATTGCAAAAGAATGAAATTGCGTCTTCCTCGCGGCAGTCCTTTATCCTCTTCATGACCAGGAGGAATCTGGCCCAGTAATGGTGTACTGTTTCTTCGGGCTCTTGCCTAATTTGGGATAGATCGCGTATGTTTGGGTGGGTGGGTGGAATTGAATCCGAATCCTTACCCAATCTGAGACTTAGGGGCCAAGGAGTTTCCGAACTCGAAAGTTTGGACTCTTGGATGTTTTCTGATAAATCTAGCCCGCTGCCTGATTCTAGGTTCAGGCCTTGAGCGACGTCCTCCCCTCCGCGGGTATCCGGCTTGGAGGGATCGGGAATCCGGACATAGCTAGTCCTTAAGATAGATGAAGGGTTGCCGCATTGTTCCTCCACCACTTTAATGTGATGGGTGACCTGGGGAGAGTTGATCTCTCTCAGATCGGGTTTAGGCCCAGTATGATCGTAGTCAGTAGCGACTCCCAGGGCGGCGATGCGATCCAAGAGCTCGTTCAGGGAAGAGAGCTCCATTGGATCTAACTGCTCGGCGAGTTCCGAGTTGACGTGAAGATTTCTTTCGATGACCCGAGAAGTCATCGTCGGCGCAGCGGCCAAACAGGCGGTCAAAAGAAAACCACCTAGCCGGAGAGTTTGGTTGATAGCCAAAGCTCCCTCAGCAATAGTGCCGTCTTTAAAGACAGGATGAGACATCCTTCCTGGTGGTGACGGCACAGCGGAACTCTCAATGAAAGCACCAATGTCGGTGTCAAAACCGGTGGATCTCGGGTAGGGGGTCCCGAACTGTGCGTCTAGGCCGGATGGTAACAGGAGGCAGGGGACACGATGTTTTACCCAGGTTCAGGCCCTCTTGATGGAGGTAAAACCCTACGTCCTACTTGATTAATATTGATGATATGGGTAGTACAAGAGTAGATCTACCACGAGATCAGAGAGGCTAAACCCTAGAAGCTAGCCTATGGTATGATTGTATGTTGTCATTGTTGTCCTACGGACTAAAACCCTTCGGTTTATATAGACACCGAAGAGGGTTAGGGTTACACAAGGTCGGTTACAAAGGAGGAGATATCCATATCCGTATTGCCTAGCTTGCCTTCCACGCCAAGTAGAGTCCCATCCGGACACGAGACGAAGTCTTCAATCTTGTATCTTCATAGTCTAACAGTCCGACCAATGGAGATAGTCCGGCTGTCCGGAGACCCCCTAATCCAGGACTCCCTCACCCGCCGAGGCCCAGACAGTGACTGGGGAAGCGCCGGCCTCCAGCCCCCTACTGGGAGGGAGCGAGCCGCCTCGGATCCCTTCGATAACCTCTACTACGGGGGATGGACCTGGTCGCGCGCTCAAGTTTGCGCACGAGCGGGGTGTTGTCCGCCACGAGCCCTTCCAGGAGGCAATGGGCGCGCTGAGCCGACTTGGTGGAGAACTCGTGGATGTTGACGCTCGCCTTGAAGCCGAGGGTCTCCGGCTGGCGAAGGAGTGGCATCAACTTAAGGTGGCTATCAACCTCGGTGGCCTCCAGCGTGAGCATGATGACCCACAAGTATAGGGGATCTATCATAGTCCTTTCGATAAGTAAGAGTGTCGAACCCAACGAGGAGCAGAAGGAAATGATAAGCGGTTTTCAGCAAGGTATTCTCTGCAAGCACTGAAATTATAGGTAATAGATAGTTTTGTGATAAGAGAATTTGTAACAAGCAACAAGTAACAAAAGTAAATAAAGTGCAGCAAGGTAGCCCAATCCTTTTGTAGCAAAGGACAAGCCTGGACAAACTCTTATATAGAGAAAAGCGCTCCCGAGGACACATGGGAATTATCGTCAAGCTAGTTTTCATCACGTTCATATGATTCGCGTTTGGTACTTTGATAATTTGATATGTGGGTGGACCGGTGCCTGGGTACTATCCTTACTTGGACAAGCATCCCACTTATGATTAACCTCTATTGCAAGCATCCGCAACTACAACAAAAGTATTAAGGTAAACCAAACCATAGCATGAAACATATGGATCCAAATTAGCCCCTTACGAAGCAACGCATAAACTAGGGTTTAAGCTTCTGTCACTCTAGCAACCCATCATCTACTTATTACTTCCCAATGCCTTCCTCTAGGCCCAAATAATGGTGAAGTGTCATGTAGTCGACATTCACATAACACCACTAGAGGAGAGACAACATACATCTCATCAAAATATCGAACGAATACCAAATTCACATGACTACTAATAGCAAGACTTCTCCCATGTCCTCAAGAACAAACGTAACTACTCACAAAGCATATTCATGTTCATAATCAGAGGGGTATTAATATGCATATAGGATCTGAACATATGATCTTCCACCAAATAAACCAACTAGCATCAACTACAAGGAGTAATCAACACTGCTAGCAACCTACAGGTACCAATCCCAGACTTAGAGACAAGAATTGGATACAAGAGATGAACTAGGGTTTGAGAGGAGATGGTGCTGGTGAAGATGTTGATGGAGATTGGCCCCCTCCCGATGGGAGGAGCGTTGGTGATGACGATGGTGATGATTTCCCCCTCCCGGAGGGAAGTTTCCCCAGCAGAACAGCTCCGCCGGAGCCCTAGATTGGTTCCGCCACAAGGCGGAGCCTCGTCCTGAAAGCCTGCTTATGATTCTTTCCTCAACAAAAGACTCCATATAGCAGAAGATGGGCATCAAAGGGCCACTAGGGAGCCCACGAGGCAGGGGGCACACCCAGGGGGGTAGGGCGCGCCCCCACCCTCTTGGCTGGTGAGTGGCCCCCTCTGGTACTTCTTGTGCTCAGTATTTTTTATATATTCTGAAAATAACTTCCGTGAAGTTTCATGACTTTTGGAGCTGTGCAGAATAGGTCTCTAATAGTTTCTCCTTTTCCAGCCAGAATCCGAGCTGCCGGCATTCTCCCTCTTTATGTAAACCTTGTAAAATAAGAGAGAATAGGCATAAGTATTGTGACATAATGTGTAATAAGAGCCCATAATGCAATAAATATCGATATGAAAGCATGATGCAAAATGGACGTATCAGAGCACACTAATGCGAAGGCCAAGGCATCCCTGGCAACCTCGCGTGAGGCCACTGACCGGGCCTTGGAAGAGGCCAGGGAGGCAGGCCATCGCCGCGCGGCCGCTGAGGAGCGCAGGTGGGAGCTCCAAGCCTTGAACGCCTCCCTGGAGCAGCAGGTGGAGGCGCGCAAAGCTGCCTTGGCATCGATGAAGGGCGCACCATCTCACAAAGTGGAGATCTCGAGGCACGAGGAAGCACTGTTACTGGAAGCCACGGAGCGCAACATCGAGCTTGAGAGGTTGGAGATGAGGAAGCGCCAAGTCGCCCAAACAGAGGATGTTGTCGGCGTGCGTGAGGCCAGGGCCCAGGAGGAGGTCGACAGTAGGGTGGCCGAGGCTCGCGCGGATCTTGTGGCAGGCACGACATGAAGTTGAAGCTCATGGAAGCTGAAGCTGTGGGCAGGACCGCTGCCCTCAGGTCAGGGCTGGCTGAGGCGGAACAGTGCGAGAAAGTCACCGCAGTTACCCTAATCTCAGTGCAGGCTGAGCTGGCCTCCGCCCGTGCCGAGCTGCTCTCTCTTCAGCAGCGCGTTGCCAGTGCCGAGTCCATCACGCAGTAGAGCAGGGAGGAGGCGCTTCGCCGGTAGACGCTACTGTGCGAGCATGTTCCCATGCTTCGGGACCTCGGGACGAGGGCCAATCAGGTGCTTGGTACCATCTGCAATGAGCACGCTCCCCACCCACATGCCGAGGACTATGCCAGCCATCTTCACTTCTTCGCCGACGTCATGACACGCCTGGAGAACCGAGCTGAGAGGGCTCGCGAGCTTGTGGATGAAAAGAGTCGGGGCCTCCTCGGGCATGCATTCTCCTGTGTCTTCAGCCATCTCCTGAACACCAATCCTGACTTTGATTTTGACGCCGCCATTGCCCCTGTGCCTGAGGTCATCTGGAACAACCTAGCACGTTGGGTGGACGACAATGTGCATGCTCTAGTTAGGGCCTTTACTTCTGATGACGACGCGGTGGTGCTCACGGCGGACGAGGGCGACGTGGTTGACAGCGGTGAAGACAGCGACAGCGACGGCGCCAGCAGCCTGTCCAGAAGTGATTCGGGAGATGAGGCGAGTGATATGTCCGACTGAGCCCGCTCTCCTTTATTTTGAACCTGCACGCAAAAGTTTGGTTCAGTCGAGTTTCAAACTGATTTGGCAGCCGCGGATGTGCATTCCTTCTGAGGGGAGCCCCTCACGAGCTTGCGAGGTTTTGGTTTCCTGAGGGGTCTGCCGGTCCGCCCGAGAGGGCCTCGCGAGAAGTGAGCACCAGTAATGGCGAGGTGCACGCGTAGTGCGTGCACGCCGCTGCCAGCCCCCGCTCGCGAGGTGCTTGAAAGGGGGGAGATAGCGGGCGTGAATCTCAAACAAAACACGAATTCAGAAACTCACGAAATCAACATGAACGAGTAAGGATGCCCCCCACGATTGCCAATGGAAATGCAACTTCAAATTCAAGATCAAAGGCAACAAGTCTGAGCTACAGAAAAGAGGTCAAAAGCAAATGGCCGCGTCCAGCACCTAGCTAGTCTTCTTGTCTTCCCACCAGTGCAGAGCTAGTGCTTTCATTGGCCGTGAGCATAGTCATTGGGGGATAGTGTCGACGGCCAGCACGGAGCATGATGCTTCCACTAGGATGTGGGCAGGAGCCCCCGAGGCCCAAGGACGGCACTCCGGAGACTCCGGGGCATGTACGGCCCCACTCATTATTACATGAGAGTGTCACGAGCGGAGACCTTTATAGGCATGAGCCTTGCTTCATATCGCCAGGCGAGGGGCCCGCCTTGCACCGCCCTCGACCACCGTTGGGGCGTCCAGAAACCAAGACGATGCCAAGGGGCAAAGGGGATGCTAGCGGCGCCCTCGGCGACAATGGGCCCTCTGCCGGGGCGAAGGCTCGCTAGTGCCTCCCCGACAGAGGACCTACCTCCGGGCGACGCCTTGCTCCATGCGATGCGGGGAGGGGCCCTGCTCCTGGCTCCTCCCACGCAGCCCCCAGTGCGCTTCCCCTGGTGGAAGGGGGCTAGCGTGCTGGGTCCGTTGTCCACCGCTGTGACCTGATTCACTTGCGACCCATGGTTAGCGTAATCCTGCTCCTAAGAGATTAGTGGTACCCTGTAGCTGTTGTCGCCGGCGTGGTCGGTGAGGCTCTCAGGTGGCCCCTGGAAGGCCTCAACTTCCAGTGTCTCCTCTTCCCAACCTGGCTCGAGGAACGAGCCGGGGTTGTCTTCCGACGTGTACTCCTAGTCCATCATGCGGGGCGCATAGGCCTATGGAGCCGTCGTCCCGGAAACCTCGCCGAAGTGTCGCATGCCCCACGTCGCCCAGCTCGGCATGCCGCTCTGAGGATGGTAGGGCGGCATCCTGCCGGGACCGCGGGTGGCAATGCTTATACTTGCGCCCATCGGGGGAGGCACAGATGCGGTTGGGTGTCCGGCGCCGCTGGTTGCCCCGATGCCGACGAAACCTCCTTGTGCGCCCGGGGGTGCGCGGGCGCGACGAGGCCCACCGTGCGATCTAACAGCAACCTGAGGCGTAAGCAAGGAGCAAAAAGGCGGCGTACCCCTGGCTGTGGCGTCCAACAGCTCGGCAACGCGCTCCAGCAATGCATCCCGGCCGCTCTCCATCAGTCGGCACAACAGCAGCTCCTGCGCCACTGTGAGGGCGGCCCTCATGTTCGCTTGTTCTTGTCAGGTGTGCAGCACCGTTGCCGCGGCATACCTTGAGGCCCTTGCGGTGGCCCGCGTGCACCGCGTGGTAAGGGTGGAAGGTGTCGGGCCATGCTGCCCGCGCCCCACGTTGTTTGGCGGTGCGCGTGCCGCCTGGAGAGTGGAGTTGAGGTCTTCTTGGGCGGACGATGCTGCCCGGGCTGGCCAAGCTGCCCAGTGGTCGGCGTCGGCCCTCAGGTCGCCGGACATCAGCGCTGCAGAGCATTGGCGGATCTGCTAATGGGAGAGAGGCTTTGGCGCACCCCTACCTGGTGCGCCAAATGTCAGATTTTGGGTTCCGGCAAAACCCTTGAGGTTCGAACTCTGGGGTGCGCACGAAGATCTCTCCTCCCCCTTGCTCACGCCCTCACCGCAATCTCAAAGCTCATCACGTCGAACTCGCAGAACAAAGGACACCGGGTTTATACTGGTTTGGGCCACCGATGTGGTGTAATACCCTACTCTAGTGTGGTGTGGTGGCCTCTTGGGCTGAGTATGAACAAGTACAAGGGGGAGAACAGCCTCTTGAGGAGAGATGTTCTTGGGCTTGGTGAGCTTGTGTGTGTGAGGATGGAATGGATCCCCTCCCTCCTACTGCGGTGGCTAGTCCTATTTATGGAGGCCCTGGTCCTCTTCCCAAATATTAGGCGGGAAGGGGTCCCAAAACGGCCAGTTTGAAGGGGGACAACTAGTACAAGTTATCATGACAAAAGGTGGTCTTCGCCTGCCAAAGGTTCTGGTGGTGACGCCGCCCTGGGGTCCACGGTGACCTCCATCCTGACGTCCTGCTGGTCTTGGTCTTGTTGCACCAATATGGAAACCTTTGCCTGATGCCTCGGGACTCCTTGCCTGCGCCTGCCCCTTTAGCACCAAAGAGGAAACGAGGACACAACGCGCGCTAGCGCCCGCCTGGTGCCCGCCTGGCCTTGGTCGTCATGGCTTGCGTCACTGGAACCTCGCGAGGTGTCCCTCGCCTTGATCTCTCCACCCCTCGCGAGCCAGCTTGGTGAGGCCGCCCCCGAGGAGGTCTTGCGTCGTCCGCCTCATGAAGCTTGGCCCCTCGCGAGGGTCTTGAGTGTTCGCAGATGAAGATGGGTTGTGTAGGGCCGCTGGTGGAGCCACGCCATGGGCCTCAGGCAAGCAAGTCTGGGGACCTAGGACACCGACACTCATGATTACCTCAAATAACTCAGAAAAAGGAGGACAAAGACCACAAATGAAACAAGCGGCGAAGAACCGATAAGAATCGGGGGGATTCATCTCGCCCGCTTCAAAGACCACGGGCTCTCCGTGTCCTTTCTCAATGGGCTGCCCCCACAGGTATCCGTACTTTGCTTGAAGGACGGGGCCGCTCAAGGTGGACGGAACGAAGACGACATCCGTGCTCCGCTTCTTGTTCAACTCCGCCGACCTTTTTCTCCCCTTGGTGGCGGGCTCCTTCACTGCGGTCGTCGACTTCTTCTTATGCGCGGGCCTCTTCCCCATCGATGCGGCAACGCGAGAAGGATTCTTTAGGGGGGATGGCAGCGGAAGGAGAAGCGAGATGGGGAACTGTCGCTTGGCTCACGGAGGAATAAGGTGGGGGAGTGGGCGAGAGACGGATGAATCGTGCCACTCCGGTTTACCCTGCTCTTAAGAGGGGGGAAAGTGGGACGGAGGCGCGACGCTTCAGAAAGTTACCGTTTTACCATAACTGCAACCGGTCCACTACCCCACGATGCGCAGTAATTGCGCAAGGTGAACGTTGGATTGACTAGTCATTGTGGCAAACCCTCACAGCCCTCTCCCGCCACGTGTCCGCGCACTGTTTGGGGCCTAACCCAACGTGCCACGCGACACATATGGCTCAGGCCCGGGGGCTTACGTCAGGCAAAATATATAGGGGCAGACATTTTCCCCTGACTCATGCACGGACAAGCCAAGGACAAAATAGAGATTGAAGAACCAAGAGATTTGAAGAACCAACATGCAACTCAGAAGGACCAAAATTGAGCCTAAGGAGTAGGATATTGGTAAGAGAAGGGCCTCCCTTGCCGAGCAGGCGAGCCCGGCAAGGGGCAAGGCCACCACCAGAAGCAAGCAACCGAGGCTCGCCGGCAGAGCCTACCAGGGCTTGCGGGGGCAGAACCGCCCCACCAACCACTCAAATACGACTCACTTCATCAATCAGTTTGGTGTCTAGCCGCAATATGATTAAGTGGTAGCCATTCGCCACATGGCAGCCATTTCCTACAAAGAAGCCTACAAAAGACACTAGTCATGCGATGTGTCAGGAGAGCAGGTGCAGAACTGGCAAGATAGCCCGGTAGGCCTTGTCGGGCGCCCAGTGATGTGACACTAAGCGGCGCATTTAATGCGCCCTGTCAGCCCGCATAGTTAGGTATGATAGCACTATTTGCTATCATATCAGTTGATAATGACCACTTTGCCACTATGGTGACCCCTTAATCTATAAAAGGAGGACCATGGCACTCATAAGGAGGAGTTAGAAGGTTGGAAAGTTGAAAACCCCAAGCCACCACACGCACGTAGTCGCCACAGGCAAACCTTGCCGAGCAAGTGTACTACGCACCACCACATTCATTCTTCCATCAATACACTGAAGCAGAAGTAGGGTCTTACGCCTCATGGCGGCCCGAACCTGGGTAAATCGATTGTGTGATCTCTGTCGCGCTGCCGTACACTGGTCTACTCTTTGTGCAATGCGCCGCCCCCTGCCGAACCAGCAAGGGGCCACCCGGTCCCATAGGTGGCTGCGGAAATCCCGCGACACTCTGAATATGAGATTATGCAACTCCCGAATACCAGAGGAACACCTTGTGCGCTATAAAATGTCACAACGTAACTGGTGATTATAAAGATGCTCTACAAGTGTCTCTGATGGTGTTTGTTGAGTTGGCATAGGTCGAGATTAGGATTTGTCACTCCGAGTAACGGAGAGGTATCTCTAGGCCCTCTCGGTAATGCACATCACTATAAGCCTTGCAAGCAATGTGACTAATAAGTTAGTTACAGGATGGTGCATTACGGAACAAGTAAAGAGAATTACCGTTAATGATATTGAACTAGGTATGATGATACCGACGATCGAATCTCGGGCAAGTAACATACCGATGACAAAGGGAATAACATATGTTGTTATGCGGTTTGAACGATAAAGATCTTCGTAGAATATGTAGGAGCCAATATGAGCATCCAAGTTGCGCTATTGGTTATTGACCGGAGATATTTCTCGGCAATGTCTACATAGCTCTCAAAACCGTAGGATCCGCACGCTTAACGTTCGATGAAGATTTCTATTACAAGTTATGTGATTTGATGACCGAAGTTTGTTCAGAGTCCCAGATGAGATCACGGATAGGATGAGGAGTCTCGAAATGGTCGAGAGGTAAAGATTCATATATTTCAAGGTTGCATTCGGACACGGAATGGTTTCGGGAAGTTTCGGATAAGTTCTAGAATACAGGGGGTTACCGGACCACCCCCCTGAAAGGTAATGGGCCAGCATGGGCCTTAGTGGAGAAGAGAGAGGGTCGGCCAGGAGGTGGTGCGCCCATTGGGGAACGCGGTAATTTCAAAAAAAATCCTACTGACACGCAAGATCATGGTGATGCATAGCAACGAGAGGGGAGAGTGATGTCTATGTACCCTCGTAGACCGTAAGCGGAAGCGTTATGACAACGCGTTTGATGTAGTCATACGTCTTCCCGATCGACCGATCCTAGTATCGAAGGTACGGCACCTCCATGATCTGCACACGTTTGGCTCGGTGACGTCCCACGAACTCACGTTCAAGCAGAGTGTCGAGGCAGAGCTTCGTCAGCACGACGACGTGATGACGGTGATGATGAAGCTACCGGAACAGGGCTTCACCTAAGCACTGCTATGATATGACCGAGGTGGATATGGTGGAGGGGGGCACCGCACACGGCTAAAAGATCAATGATCAACTTGTGTGTCTATGGGGTGCCCTCCCTCCACGTATATAAAGGAGTGGAGGAGGGGGAGGGTCGGCCCTCTACTATGGTGCGCCCTAGGGAGTCCCACTCCCACCGTGAGTGGGATTCCCCCTTTCCATGTAGTACGAGTAGGAGAGTAGGAAAGGGAAGAGAGAAGAGAAGGAAGGAGGGGGCGCCGCCCCTCCCCCTAGTCCAATTCATACTAGGCCTTGGGGGGGTCTACCCTAGGCAGCCCCTCCCTCTCTCCCCTAAATCCCATTAGGGCCCATATACTCCCCGGGGGGTTCCGGTAACCCCCCCCCCCACCGTACTCCGGTTAATGTCCAAACTCACCCGGAACCATTCCGATGTTCAAATATAGTCATCCAATATAACGATCTTTATGTCTTGACCATTTCGAGACTCCACGTCATGCCCGTGATCACATCTAGGACTCGAACAACCTTCGGTTCATCAAAACACATAAACTCATAATACCGATCATCACCGAACATTAAGCGTGCGGACCCTAAGGGTTCGAGAGCTATGTAGACATGATCGAGAAACATCTCTGGTCAATAACCAATAGCGGAACCTTTTGATGCTCATATTGGCTCCTACATATTCTACAAAGATCTTTATTGGTCAAACCGCACAACAACATACGTTATTCCCTTTATCATCGGTATGTTACTTGCCCAAGATTCGATCGTCGGTATCATCATACCTAGTTCAATCTCATTAACGGCAAGTCTCCTTACTAGTTCCGTAATGCATCATCACGTAAATAACTTATTAGTCACATTGCTTGAAAGGCTTATAGTGATGTGCATTACTGAGAGGGCCTAGAGATACCTCTCCGATACTCGGAGGGACTAGTCCTAATGTCGATCTATGCCAACTCAACAAACACCATCGGAGACACCTGTAAAGCACCTTTATTATCACCCAGTTACGTTGTGATGTTTGGTAGCACACAAAGTGTTCTTTCGGTATTCGGGAATTGCATGATCTCATAGTCATAGGAACATGTATAAGTTATGGAGAAAGCAATAGCAACAAACTAAACGATCATCGTGCTAAGCTAACGGATGGGTCAAGTCAATCACATCATTCTCTAATGATGTGATCCCGTTAATCAAATGACAACTCATGTCTATGGTTAGGAAACATAACCATCATTGATTCAACGAGCTAGTCAAGTAGAGGCAAACTAGTGACACTCTGTTTGTCTATGTATTCACACCTGTACTAAGTTTCCGGTTAATACAATTCTAGCATGAATAATAAACATTTATCATGATATAAGGAAATATAAATAACAACTTTATTATTGCCTCTAGGGCATATTTCCTTCAGTCTCCCACTTGCACTAGAGTCAATAATCTAGATTACATTGTAATGATTCTAACACCCATGAAGTCTTGGTGCTGATCACGTTTTCCTCGAAAGAGAGGCTTAGTCAACGGGTCTGCAACATTCAAATCCGTATGTATCTTGCAAATCTCTATGTCTCCCTCCTTGACTTGATCGCGGATGGAATTGAAGTGTCTCTTGATGTGCTTGGTTCTCTTGTGAAATCTGGATTCCTTTGCCAAGGCAATTGCACCAGTATTATCACAAAAGATTTTCATTGGACCCGATGCACTAGGTATGGCAGCTAGATCGGATATTGAACTCCTTCATCCAGACTCCTTCATTTGCTGCTTCCGAAGCAGCTATGTATTCCGCTTCACACGTAGATCCCGCCATGACGCTCTGCTTGGAACTGCACCAACTGACAGCTCCACCATTCAATAAAAACATGTATCTGGTTTGTGACTTAGAGTCATCTGGATCAGTGTCAAAGCTTGCATCGACGTAACCGTTTACGACGAGCTCTTTGTCACCTCCATATATGAGAAACATATCCTTAATCCTTTTCAGATATTTCAGGATGTTCTTTATCACTGTCCAGTGATTCACTCCTGGATTACTTTGGTACCTCCCTGCTAGACTGATAGCAAGGCACACATCAGGTCTGGTACACAACATTGCATACATGATAGAGCCTATGGCTGAAGCATAGGGAACACCTTTCATTTTCTCTCTATCTTCTGCAGTGGTCGGGCACTGAGTCTGACTCAACTTCACACCTTGTAATACAGGCAAGAACCCTTTCTTTGCTTGATACATTTTGAACTTCTTCATAACTTTATCAAGGTATGTGCTTTGTGAAAGTCCATTTGAGCGTCTTGATCTATCTCTATAGATCTTGATGCCTAATATATAAGCAGCTTCACTGAGGTCTTTCATTGAAAAATTCTTATTCAAGTATCCTTTTATGCTATTCAGAAATTCAGTATCATTTTTGATCAACACTATGTCATCTACATATAATATCAGAAATGCTACGGAGCTCCCACTCACTTTCTTGTAAATACAGGCTTCACCAAAAGTATGTATAAAACCATATGCTTTGATCACACTATCAAAGCGTATATTCCAACTCCGAGAGGCTTGCACCAGTCCATAAATGGATCACTCGAGCCTGCACACTTTGTTAGCACCTTTTGGATCGACAAAACCTTCTGGATGCATCATATACAATTCTTCTTTAAGATATCCATTAAGGAATGCAGTTTTGACATCCATTTGCCAGATTTCATAATCATAAAATTCGGCAATTGCTAACATGATTCGGACGGACTTAAGCATCGCTACGGGTGAGAAGGTCTCATCATAGTCAACTCCTTGAAACAATCGAAAACCTTTTGCAACAAGTCGAGCTTTGTAGACAGTAATATTACCGTCAGTGTTAGTTTTCTTCTTGAAGATCCATTTATTCTCTATGGCCTACCGATCATTGGGCAAGTCAACCAAAGTCCACACTTTGTTTTCATACATGGATCCCATCTCAGATTTCATGGCCTCAAGCCATTTTGCGGAATCTGGGCTCATCATCGCTTCCTCATAGTTCATAGGTTCGTCATGGTCAAGTAACATGACTTCAAGAATAGGATTACCGTACCACTCTGGTGAAGATCTTACTCTGGTTGACCTACGAGGTTCAGTAGTAACTTGATCAGAAGTTTCATGATCATCATCATTAGCTTCCTCACTTACTGGTGTAGGAACCACTGGAACTGATTTCAGTGATGAACTACTTTCCAATAAGGGAGAAGGTACAATTACCTCGTCAAGTTCTACTTTCCTCCCACTCACTTCTTTCGAGAGAGACTCCTTCTCTAGAAAGGATCCATTCTTAGCAACGAATATCTTGCCTTCGGATCCATGATAGAAGGTGTACCCAATAGTCTCCTTTGGGTATCCTATGAAGACACATTTCTCCGATTTGGGTTCGAGCTTATCAGGTTGAAGCTTTTTCACATAAGCATCGCAGCCCCAAACTTTAAGAAACAACAACTTCGGTTTCTTGCCAAACCATAGTTCATAAGGTTTCATCTCAACAGATTTAGATGGTGCCCTATTTAATGTGAATGTAGTCGTCTCTAAAGCATAACCCCAAAATGATAGCGGTAAATCAGTGAAAGACATCATAGATCGCACCATATCTAATAAAGTGTGGTTACGACATTCGGACACACCATTACGTTGTGGCGTTCCAGGTGGCGTGAGTTGCGAAACTGTTCCTCATTGTTTCAGATGAAGACCAAACTCGTAACTCAAATATTCTCCTCCACGATCAGATCATAGAAACGTTATTTTCTTGTTATGATGATTTTCCACTTCACTCTGAAATTCTTTGAACTTTTCAAATGTTTCAGACTTATGTTTCATTAAGTAGATATACCCATATATGCTTAAATCATCTGTGAAGGTGAGGAAATAACAATATCCGCCATGAGCTTCATTGTTCATTGGACCACATACATCAGTTTGTATGATTTCCAATAACTTTGTTGCTCATTCCATTGTTCCAGAGAATGGACTTTTAGTCATCTTGCCCATGAGGCATGGTTCACAAGTACCAAGTGATTCCAGAAGTCCATCAGAATGGAGTTTCTTCATGCGCTTTATACCAATATGACCTAAATGGTAGTGCCACAAATAAGTTGCACAATCATTATCAACTCTACATCTTTTGGCTTCAATACTATGAACATGTGTATCACTACTATCAAGATTTAGTAAAAATAGACAACTCATCAAGGGTGCATGACCATAAAAGATATTACTCATATAAATAGAACAACCATTATTCTCTGATTTAAATGAATAACCGTCTCGCATCAAACAAGATCCAGATATAATGTTCATGCTTAACGCTGGCGCCAAATAAAAATTATTTATGTCTAAAACTAATCCCGAAGGTAGATGTAGAGGTAGCGTGCCGACGGTGATCACATTGACTTTGGAACCATTTCCCATGTGCATCGTCACCTCGTCCTTAGCCAATAGTCACTTAATCTGTAGCCCTTGTTTCGAGTTGCAAATGTTAGCAACTGAACCAGTATCAAATACCCAGGCACTACAGCGAGCACTAGTAAGGTACAAATCAATAACATGTATATCAAATATACCTTTCACTTTGCCATCCTTCTTCTCCGCCAAATACATGGGGCAGTTTCGCTTCCAGTGACCAGTTCCTTTGCAGTAGAAGCACTCAGTCTTAGGCTTAGGTCCAGACTTGGGTTTCTTCACTTGAGCAGCAACTGGCTTGCTGTTCTTCTTGAAGTTCCATTTCTTCCCTTTAACCTTTTTCTTGAAACTGGTGGTCTTGTTGACCATCAACACTTGATGCTCCTTCTTGATTTCTACCTCCGTAGCCTTTAGCATTGCGAAGAGATCAGGAATCATCTTATCCATCCCTTGCATATTATAGTTCATCACAACGCTCTTATAGCTTGGTGGTAGTGATTGAAGAACTCTATCAATGACACTATCATCGGGAAGATTAACTCCCAGTTGAGTCAAGTGGTTGTGGTACCCAGACATTCTGAGTATATGTTCACTGACAGAACTATTCTCCTCCATCTTGCAGCTGTAGAACTTATTGGAGACTTCATATCTCTCAGTCCGGGCATTTGCTTGAAATATTAATTTCAACTCCTGGAACATCTCATATGCTCCATGACAATCAAAACGTCATTGAAGTCCCGGTTCTAAGCCGTAAAGCATGGCACACTGAACTATCGAGTAGTCATCAGCTTTGCTCAGCCATGTGTTCATAACATCTGGTGTTGCTCCTGCGGCGGGTTTGTCACCTAGCGGTGCTACCATGACGTAATTCTTCTGTGCAGCAATCAGGATAATCCTAAAGTTACGGACCCAATCCATGTAGTTGCTACCATCATCTTTCAACTTAGCTTTCTCTAGGAACACATTAAAATTCAACGGAACAAAAGCACAGGCCATCTATCTACAACAACATAGACATGAAAAATACTAACAGGTACTAAGTTCATGATAAATTAAAGTTCAATTAATCAAATTACTTAAGAACTCCCACTTAGATAGACATCTCTCTAATCATCTAAGTGATCACGTGATCCATATCAACTAAACCATGCCCGATCATCACGTGAGATGGAGTAGTTTTCAATGGTGAACATGACTATGTTGATCATATATACTATATGGTTCACGCTCGACCTTTCGGTCTCAGTGTACCGAGGCCATATCTACATATGCTAGGCTCGTCAAGTTTAACCCAAGTATTATGCGTGTGCAAAACTGGCTTACACCTGTTGTATGTGAACATAGAGCTTATCACACCCGATCATCACGTGGTGTCTCGGCACGACGAACTGTAGCAACGGTGCATACTCAGGGAGAACACTTATACCTTGAAATTTACTGAGAGATCATCTTATAATGCTACCGTCGAACTAAGCAAAATAATATGCATAAAGGATAAACATCACTTGCAATCAATATAAGTGATATGATATGGCCATCATCATCTTGTGCCTTTGATCTCCATCTCGAAAGCACCATCATGATTACCATCGTCACCGGCTTGACACCTTGATCTCCATCGAAGCATCATTGTCGTCTCGCCAACTATTGCTTCTACGACTATCGCTACCACTTAGTGATAAAGTATAGTAATTACATGGCAATTGCATTTCATACAATAAAGCGACAACCATATGGCTCCTGCCAGTTGCCAATAACTGTGTTACAAAACATGATCATCTCATACAATAACATTTAGCATCATGTCTTGACCATATCACATCATAACATGCGCTGCAAAAACAAGTTAGACGTCATCTACTTTGTTGTTGCAAGTTTTACGTGGCTGCTACGGGTTGAGCAAGAACCGTTGTTACCTACGCATCAAAAACCACAACGCGGTATAGTGATTGCTTTTTGATCTTTAGAAAGAACCATGTTCATTGAATCTGATTCAACTACAGTTGGAGAAACTGACACCCACCAGCCACCTGTGTGTGAAGCATGTCGGTAGAACCAGTCTCGCGTAAGCGTACGCGTAATGTCGGTCTGGGCCGCTTCATCCAACAATACCGTTGAATGAAGAATCAACTAGTGACGGCAAGCAATATGTATATACCCACGCCCAAAACTCCTTTGTGTTCTACTCGTGCATATAACATCTACGCATAAACCTGGCTCGGATGCCACTGTTGGGGAACACAGTAATTTCAAAAAAAATCCTACACACATGCAAGATCATGGTGATGCATAGCAACAAGAGGGGAGAGTGTTGTCTACGTACCCTCATTGATTGTAAGCGGAAGCGTTATGACAACACGGTTGATGTAGTCGTACGTCTTCACGATCGACCGATTCTAGCACCGAAGGTAAGGCACCTCCGCGATCTACACACGTTCGGCTCGGTGACGTCCCACGAACTAATGATCCAGCAGAGTGTCGAGGGAGAGCTTTGTCAGCACGACGGCGTGATGATGGTGATGATGATGCTACCGGAATAGAGCTTCTCCTAAGCACTGCTACGATATGACCGAGGTGGATTATGGTGGAGGGGGCACCGCACACGGCTAAAAGATGAATGATCAACTTGTGTGTCTATGGGGTGCCCCCTCCCCGTATATAAAGGAGTGGAGGAGGGGGAGGGCCGGCCCTCTACTATGGCGCGCCCTTGGGAGTCCTACTCCCACCGGGAGTAGGATTCCCCCCTTTCCATGTAGTAGGAATAGGAGAGTAGGAAAGGGAAGAGAGAAGAGAAGGAAGGAGGGGGCGCCGCCCTCCCCCTAGTCCAATTCGGACTAGACCTTGGGAGGCGCGCGGCCTGCCCTAGGCAGCCCCTCCCTCTCTCCCCTAAAGCCCATTAGGGCCCATATACTCCCCGGGGGGTTCTGGTAACCCCTCGGTACTCCGGTTAATGTCCGAACTCACCCGAAACCATTCCAGTGTCCAAACATAGTCATCCAATATATCGATCTTTATGTCTCGACCATTTCGAGACTCCTCCTCATGACCGTGATCACATCTGGGTCTCCAAACAACCTTCGCTTCATCAAAACACATAAACTCATAATACCGATCGTCACCGAACGTTAAGCGTGCCGACCCTACGGGTTCGAGAACTATGTAGACATGACCGAGACACATCTCCGGTCAATAAACAATAGCGGAACCTGGATGCTCATATTGGTTCCTACATATTCTACGAAGATCTTTATCGGTCAAACCGCATAACAACATACGTTGTTCCCTTTGTCATCGGTATGTTACTTGCCCGAGATTCTATCGTCAGTATCTCAATACCTAGTTCAATCTCGTTAGCGGCAAGTATCTTTACTCCTTACGTTAATGCTACATACGTAACTAACTCATTAGCTACATTGCTTGCAAGGCTTATATTGATGTGCATTACCGAGAGGGCCCGGAGATACCTCTCCGACAATCCGAGTGACAAATCCTAATCTCGATCTATGCCAACTCAACAAACACAATCGGAGACACTTGTAGAGCACCTTTATAATCACCCAGTTATGTTGTGACGTTTGGTAGCACACAAAGTGTTCTTCTGGTATTCGGGAGTTGCATGATCTCGTAGTCATAGGAACATGTATAAGTTATGGAGAAAGCAATAGCAACAAACTAAATGATCATCATGCTAAGCTAACGGATGGGTCAAATCAATCACATCATTCTCTAATGATGTGATCCTGTTAATCAAATGAGAACTCATGTCTATGGTTAGGAAACATAACCATCATTGATTGCACGAGCTAGTCAAGTAGAGGCAAACTAGTGACACTATGTTTGTCTATGTATTCACACCTGTACTAAGTTTCCGGTTAATACAATTCTCGCACGAATAATAAACATTTATCATGATATAAGGAAATATAAATAACAACTTTATTATTGCCTCTAAGGCATATTTCCTTCAGCGCCCCCCTGCCAATCTGAATTGGACAATGGGTCAGGGTGGCAACCCCCTTTCGCTCTCCTATTCCTTCTCTCTTTCCCCCTTTGCTACTCTGGAAAAGGAAAAAAAGAGGAGAGGGGAATCCTACTAGGACTAGGGAGTCCTAGTAGGACTCCCCACACTTGGTGCGCCCCTAGGGGGGCGGCCTCCTCCTCCCCCTTTATATACGGAGGAGGGGGCACCCCAAAGGCACAAAAGACATCTCTTAGCCGTGTGTGGTGCCCCCTCCATAGTTTACCACCTCAGTCATATCATCGTAGTGCTTAGGCAAAGCCCTGCGCTGGTAGCTTCCTCATCACCGTTGACACGCCATCGTGCTGAGGAACTCTCCCTCGTCCTCAACTGGATCAAGAGCTCAAGGGACATCATCGTGTTGAACGTGTGCTGAACACGGAGGTGTCGTACGTTCGGTGCTAGGATCGGTTGGATCGTGAAGACGTTCGACTACATCAACCGCGTTACTAAACGCTTCGGCTTTAGGTCTACGATGGTATGTAGACACACTCTCCCCTCTCGTTGCTATGCATCTCCTAGATAGATCTTGCGTGATCGTAGGAATTTTTTTGAAATACTGATGTCTACTACACAACCTTCTTCTTGTAGACGTTGTTGGGCCTCCAAGTGCAGAGGTTTGTAGGACAGTAGCAAATTTCCTTCAAGTGGATGACCTAAGGTTTATCAATCCGTGGGAGGCGTAGGATGAATATGGTCTCTCTCAAACAACCCTGCAACCAAATAACAAAGAGTCTCTTGTGTCCCCAACACACCCAATACAATGGTAAATTGTATAGGTGCACTAATTCGGCGAAGAGATGGTGATACAAGTGCAATATGGATGGTAGATATAGGTTTTTGTAATCTGAAAATATAAAAAACAGCAAGGTAACTAATGATAAAAGTGAGCGAAAACAGTATTGCAATGCGTTGAAACAATGCCTAGGGTTCATACTTTCACTAGAGCAAGTTCTCTCAACAATAATAACATAATTGGATCATATAACAATCCCTCAACATGCAACAAAGTGTCACTCCAAAGTCACTAATAGCAGAGAACAAACAAAGAGATTATTGTAGGGTATGAAACCACCTCAAACTTATCCTTTTTGATCGATCTATTCAAGAGTCTGTAGTAAAATAACACGAAGCTATTCTTTCCGTTTGACCTATCATAGAGTTCGTACTAGAATAACACCTTAAGACACAAATCAACCAAAACCCTAATGTCACCTAGATACTCCAATGTCACCTCAAGTATCCGTGGGTTTGATTATATGATAGGCATCACACAATCTTAGATTCATCTATTCAACCAACACAAAGAACTTCAAAGAGTGCCCCAAAGTTTCTATTAGAAAGTCAAGACGAAAACATGTGCCAACCCCTATGCATAAGTTCACGAGGTCACAGAACTCGCAAGTTGATCACCAAAACATGCATCAAGTGGATCACGTGATATCCCATTGTTACCACAGATAAGCACATGCAAGACATACATCAAGTGTTCTCAAATCCTTAAAGACTCAATCTGATAAGATAACTTCAAAGGGAAAACTCAATTCATCACAAGAGAGTAGATGGGGAGAAACATCATAAGATCCAACTATAATAGCAAAGCTCGTGATACATCAAGATCGTGCCGAATCAAGAACATAAGAGAGAGAGATCAAACACATAGCTACTGGTGCATACCCTCAGCATCGATGGTGTACTACTCCCTCCTCATCATGGAGAGCGCCGGGATGATGAAGATGGCCACCGGAGAGGGATTCCCCCCTCCGGCAGGGTGCTGGTACGGGTCTAGATTGGTTTTCGGTGGCTATAGAGGCTTGCGACGGCGGAACTCCCGATCTAGGTTTCTTTCTGGAAGTTTGGGTATATATAAGAGGTGTTGGAGTCGAGAACAAGTCAGGGGGGTCTCCGAGGAGGCCACGAGGTAGGGGAGCCCCCCCCCCACCCTCGTGGTGGCCTCGGGACTCTTCTGGCCCATCTTCGGTACTCTGTGGGCTTCTTCTGGTCCAAAAATGATCTTCGTGAAATTTCAGGTCAATTGGACTCCGTTTGGTTTTCCTTTTCTGTGATACTCAAAAACAAGGAAAAAACATAAACTGGCTCTTGGCTCTAGGTTAATAGGTTAGTCCCAAAAATCATATAAAATAGCATATAAATGCATATAAAACATCCTGGATGGATAATATAATAGCATGGAACAATCAAAAATTATAGATACGTTGGAGACGTATCAAGCATCCCCAAGCTTAATTCCTGCTCGTCCTCGAGTAGGTAAATGATAAAAACAGAATTTTTGATGTGGAATTCTACCTAACATATTTATCCATGTAATTCTCTTTATTGTGGCAAGAATATTTAGATCCATAAGATTGAAGACAAAAGTTTAATATTGACATAAAAATAATAATACTTCAAGCATACTAACTAAGCAGTCATGTCTTCTCAAAATAACATGGCCAAAGAAAGCTTATCCCTACAAAATCATATAGTTTGGCTATGCTTCATTTTCGTCACACAAAAATGCTCCCATCATGCACAACCCCGATGACGAGCCAAGCAATTGTTTCATACTTTAGTAATCTAAAAAAATCAACTTTCACGCAATACATGAGCGTGAGCCATGGACATAGCACTATGGGTGGAATAGAATATGATGATGGAGGTTGTGTGGAGAAGACAAAAAAGGAGAAAGTCTCACATTGACGCGGCTAATCAACGGGCTATGGAGATGCCCATCAATTGATGTCAATGCGAGGAGTAGGGATTGCCATGCAACGGATGCACTAGAGCTATAAATGTATGAAAGCTCAACAAAAGATACTAAGTGGGTGTGCATCCAACTTGCTTGCTCACGAAGACCTAGGGCATTTGAGGAAGCCCATTGTTGGAATATACAAGCAAAGTTCTATAATGAAAAATTCCCACTAGTATATGAAAGTGACAATATAAGAGACTCTCTATCATGAAGATCATGGTGCTACTTTGAAGCACAAGTGTGGAAAAAAGGATAGTAGCATTGTCCCTTTTATTTTATTTTTTATTTTTTTTTAATTTGGCCTTTTTTCTCTCCCTTTTCTGGCCTTTCCTTTTTTGGGACAATGCTCTATTAATGATGATCATCACACATTTTTTTTACAACTCAAGGATTACAACTCAATACTAGAACAAAATATGACTATATGAATGCCTCCGGCGGTGTACCGGGATGGGAAATGAATCAAGAGTAACATGTATGAAATTATGCATGGTGGCTTTGCCACAAAGACGATGTCAACTACATGATCATGCAAGGCAATATGACAATGATGAAGTGTGTCATAATAAACGTAACGGTGGAAAGTTGCATGGCAATATATCTCGGAATGGCTATGGAAATGCCATAATAGGTAGGTATGGTGGCTGTTTTGAGGAAGATATAAGGAGGCTTATGTGTGATACAGCGTATCATATCACGGGGTTTGGATGCACCGGCGAAGTTTGCACCGACTCTCAAGGTGAGAAAGGGCAATGCACGGTACCGAAGAGGCTAGGAATGATGGAAAGGTGAGATTGCGTATAATCCATGGACTCAACATTAGTCATAAAGAACTCACATACTTATTGCAAAAATCTACAAGTCATCAAAGACCAAGCATTACGTGCATGCTCCTAGGGGGATAGATTGGTAGGAAAAGACCATCGCTCGTCCCCGACCGCCACTCATAAGGATGAAAATCAAAGAACACCTCATGTTTCAAATTTGTTACACAACGGTTACCATACGTGCATGCTACAGGACTTGCAAACTTCAACACAAGTATTTCTAAAATTCACAACTACTCAACTAGCACGACTCTAATATTACCATCTTCATATCTCAAAACAATCATCAAGTATCAAACTTCTCATAGTATTCAATGCACTTTTATGAAAGTTTTTATTATACCCATCTTGGATGCCTATCATATTAGGACTAGTTTCATAACCAAAGCAAATTACCATGATGTTATAAAAGACTCTCAAAATAATATAAGTGAAGCATGAGAGTTCATCTATTTCTTCAAAATAAAACCACCGCCGTGCTCTAAAAGGATATAAGTGAAGCACTAGAGCAAATGACAAACTACTCCGAATGATATAAGTGAAGATTAATGAGCAGTCGAATAATTATGCAACTATGTGAAGACTCTCTAAAATTTAAGAATTTCAGATCTTGGTATTTTATTCAAACATCAAGCAAAAAATAAAAAAATAAAATGACACTCCAAGCAAAACACATATCATGTGGTGAATAAAAATATAGCTCCAAGTAAAGTTACCGATGAACGAAGACGAAAGAGGGGATGCCATCCGGGGCATCCCCAAGCTTAGGCTATTGGTTGTCCTTGAATATTACCATGGGGTGCCTTGTGAATCCACAATCTTAGGCTCTTGACACTCATTATTCCATAGTCCATCGAATCTTTACCCAAAACTTGAAAACTTCACAACACAAAACTTAACAGAAAACTTGTAAGCTCCGTTAGTATAAGAAAATAAATCGCCACTTTTGTACTGTTGTGAACTCATTATAATTCATATTGCTGTAATATCTACTGTATTACAACTTCTCTATGGTTCATACCCTCCGATGTTACTCATAGATTCATCAAAATAAGCAAACAACACATAGAAAACAGAATCTGTCAAAAACAGAACAGTCTGTAGTAATATGGATCAAACGTGTACTTCTGTAACCCCAAAAATTCTGAAATAAATTGGTGGACGTGAGGAATTTCTCTATTAATCACCTGAAAAAATAATCAACCTAATCGCACTCTCCACTAAAAAAATGGCAGCAAATCTCGTGAGCGCTAAAGTTTCTGTTTTTTTACAGCAAGATCGCAAAGACTTCACCCAAGTCTTCCCAAAGGTTCTACTTGGCACAAACACTAATTAAAACATAAAACCACATCTAAACATAGGCTAGATGAATTATTTATTACTAAACAGGAACAAAAAGCAGGTAACAAAAATAAAATTGGGTTGCCTCCCAACAAGCGCTATCGTTTAACGCCCCTAGCTAGGCATGATGATTTCAGTGATGCTCACATAAAAGATAAGAATTGAAACATAAAGAGCATCATGAAGAATATGAGTAGAACATTTAAGTCTAACCCACTTACTATGCATAGTGATTTTGTGATCAAACAATTTATGGGAACAATAATCAGCTTGCATAGGAAAGCAAAACAAGCATAACTTCAAGATTTTAAGCGCATAGAGAGGAAACTTGATATTATTGCAATTCCTACAAGCATATATTCCTCCCTCATAATAATTTTTAGTAGCATCATGAATGAATTCAACAATATAACTATCACATAACGCATTCTTGTCATGAGCCACAAGCATAGAATTTTTATTACTCCCCACATAAGCAAAAAAATTCTCATTCATAATCAATTGAAACCTCTTCCAAGATAGTGGAATCATTAATAAATAAAGTCATGACCTCTCCAAATCCACTTTCATAATTGTCACAATAAGATTCAACACCCTCCAAAATAGTGGGATCATTACTTCCTAAAGTTGACACTCTTCCAAACCCACTTTCATCAATATAACCATCATAAATAGGAGGCATGATATCATCATAATGAATTTGCATATCAAAACTTGGGAAGTTAAATATATCATCTTCATGAAACATAGCATCCCAAAGCTTGGGACAAACATTAATTGCAGCAAATAAATTCTCAAACATGTCATTCTCATCAAACATAGCATCCCCAAGCTTGGCCCTTTTCATATCATAAGCATAATCACTCTCATCATTAATAGTATTGATAGCACCAATAGTATAGCAATTATCATCATCACAATGAGTAATAGGAGCAACATCATTTGGGAGGGATACCTTTTTACCTTCGCTTCTATGTCTTTTCTCTTTCTTCTTCGCATCATGTGTGGGTTTAACCTTCTTTTTGGAGCTCCTTATTAATGAGATTGGTTGGATAGAAGGCTCCTCCTCGTTACCTGATTCATCATAAGAAAAAAATAGGAGGATATTGGGAAATCTCTTCCCTTTCATTAGAGTTCTCTTCATCTTATAAATGTTTTCTTGTCTTTATGTAATTGGTAATATAACGATTTTCAATGAAATTCACCACACAATACATATAAATTTCCTCTAGATCAAAATCAAGAACTTTATCAAGGAAAAACTCTGGAAGATCCTTAGTTAAGCGTTTCATTTCTTTATAACCCACAAGCAAACTAAGTTCATTATGATGTGCAAGGGAAATCAAGTCATCACAATTTTTGGACACGATACGGTCATGAAACAATTTGCATTGGAGATTTAGATGATCACGTTCATTGCAAAGTTCACAAGGATGGCAAAGAAATTTTAAATTTTCAGCACAAGCACCTAGCCTTTCTTGCAACCATTTAGTTTCTAAATACTTATGCCTCTTGCAAAATCTATCTTCCCTATTTGGTGTGTACTTGCAAACTCTATGCACTCCACAAAAATTGACATGCTTATAAGAGACATTGTCATCATGACTAGTGCAATCATCATTAGTACTATGGGTATTCAAAGAGTACATACTAACAATATTTCCATCATGCTCATCATTCAAAGATTTAGTGCCAAAAACATTCTAATGCATTCTTCTTCCAACATTTTGGCACAATTATCAGAATCCTTATTTTCATGAAAGATATTAGAAAGATGAAGCATATGAGGTACCCTCAATTCCATTTTTTGTAATTTTCTTTTATGGACTAAACTAGTGATAAAACAAGAAACAAAAAGATTCGATTGCAGGATCTAAAGATATACCTTCAAGCACTCACCTCCCCGGCAACGGCGCCAGAAAAGAGCTTGATGTCTACTACACAACCTTCTTCTTGTAGACGTTGTTGGGCCTCCAAGTGCAGAGGTTGGTAGGACAGTAGCAAATTTCCCTCAACTGGATGACCTAAGGTTTATCAATCCGTGGGAGGCATAGGATGAAGATGGTCTCTCTCAAACAACCCTGCAACCAAATAACAAAGAGTCTCTTGTGTCCCCAAAACACCCAATACAATTTTAAATTGTATAGGTGCACTAGTTCAGCGAAGAGATGGTGATACAAGTCCAATATGGATGGTAGATATAGGTTTTTGTAATCTGAAAATATAAAAAACAGCAAGGTAACTAATGATAAAAGTGAGAGAAAACGGTATTGCAATGCGTTGAAACAAGGCCTAGGGTTCATACTTTCACTAGTGCAAGTTCTCTCAACAATAATAACATAATTGGATCATATAACAATCCCTCAACATGCAACAAAGATTCACTCCAAAGTCACTAATAGTGGAGAACAAATGAAGAGATTGTTGTAGGGTACGAAACCACCTCAAAGTTATCCTTTCTGATCGATCTATTCAAGAGTCCATAGTAAAATAACACGAAGCTATTCTTTCCATTTGATCTACCATAGAGTTCGTACTAGAATAACACCTTAAGACACAAATCAACCAAAACCCTAATGTCACCTAGATACTCCAATGTCACCTCAAGTATCCGTGGGTTTGATTATATGATATGCATCACACAATCTCAGATTCATCTATTCGACCAACACAAAGAACTTCAAAGAGTGCCCCAAATTTTCAACCGCAGAGTCAAGACAAAAACGTGTGACAACCCCTATGCATAAGTTCACGAGGTCATGGAACTCACAAGTTGATCACCAAAACATACATCAAGTGGATCACGTGATATCCCATTGTCACCACAGATAAGCACATGCAAGACATACATCAAGTGTTCTCAAATCCTTAAAGACTCAATCTGATAAGATAACTTCAAAGGGAAAGCTCAATTCATCACAAGAGAGTAGAGGGGGAGAAACATCATAAGATCCAACTATAATAGCAAAGCTCATGATACATCAAGATCGTGTCGAATCAAGAACACAAGAGAGAGAGATATCAAACACATAGCTACTGGTACATACCCTCAGCCTCGAGGGTGAACTACTCCCTCCTCGTCATGGAGAGCGTCGGTATGATGAAGATGGCCACCGGAGAGGGATTCCCCCCTCCGGCAGGGTGCCGGAACGGGTCTAGATTGGTTTTCGGTGGCCATAGAGGCTTGCGGCGGTGGAACTCCCAATCTAGGTTTCTTTCTGGAAGTTTGGGTATATATAAGAGGTGTTGGAGTCGAGAACAAGTCAGGGGGTCTCCGAGGCGGCCACGAGGTAGGGGGCGCGCCCGGGGGGGTAGGGTGCTGCCCCCACCCTCGTGGTGGCCTCGGGACTCTTCTGGCCCATCTCCGGTACTCCGTGGGCTTCTTCTGGTCCAAAAATGATCTCCGTGAAATTTCAGGTCAATTGGACTCTGTTTGGTTTTCCTTTTCTGCGATACTCAAAAACAAGGAAAAAATATAAAAAACTGGCACTGGGCTCTAGGTTAATAGGTTAGTCCCAAAAATCATATAAAATAGCATATAAATGCATATAAAACATCTTAGATACATTGGAGACATATCAAATAGTGCATTCTCCAATAGTGGCATCCGAGCCAGGTCTATGCGTAGATGATATGCACGAGTAGAACACAAAGAGTTGTGGGCGATAATAGTCATACTGCTTACCACCAATGTCTTACTTTGATTCGGCAGTTTTGTTGGATAAAGCAGCCCAGACCGACATTACATGACCACGTTCATGAGACTGGTTCTACCGATGTGCTTCGCACACAGGTGGCTAGAGGGTGTCTGTTTCTCCAACTTTAGTTGAATCGAGTTTGACTACGACCGGTCGTTGTTGAAGGTTAAAACAACACACTTGACAAAAAATCGTTGTGGTTTTGATGCGTAGGTAAGAACAGTTCTTGCTAGAAGCCCGTAGCAGCCACGTAAAACTTGCAACAACAAAGTAAAGGACGTCTAACTTGTTTTTGCAGGGCATGTTGTGATGTGATATGGCCAAGACGTTGATACATCTCCAACGTATCTATAATTTTTGAAGTATTCATGCTGTTATTTTATCATTCTTGGGTGTTTTACAGTCATTTTATAGCAACTTTATATCATTTTTGGGACTAACCTATTGACCCAGTGCCTAGTGCCAGTTGCTGTTTTTTGCTTGTTTTTTACATCGCCGAAAATCAATATCAAACGGAGTCCAAACACCGCGAAACTTTTTGTGGATTTTTTATGGGCCAGAAGACTCCCGATGGGTCAAAGCAGCACCTGGGGGGTGCCCCGAGGGGGGCACAACCCACCAGGGCGCGCCAGGCCCCCCTGGCGCGCCCAGGTGGGTTGTGCCCACCTTGATGGCCTCCCGTACCCCTTCTTTGCACTATAAATTCCCAAATATTCCGAAACCCCTCGGGGTTAACCTAGATCAGAAGTTTCGCCGCTGCAGGGCTCCGTAGCCACCGAAAACCAATCTAGACCCGTTCCGGCACCCTGTCGGAGGGGGCAATCATCTCCGGTGGCCATCTTCATCATCCCGGCGGCCACCACGATGAGGAGCGAGTAGTCCACCCTCGGGGCTGAGGGTTTGTACCAATAGCTATGTGTTTAATCTCTCTCTCTCTCGTGATCTATATCATGGGCTTTGTTAATATAGATGGATCATATGATGTTTCTCCCCTCTATACTCTTGTTGTGATGAATTGAATCTTTACCCTTTGAAGTTTTTTCATGTCAGATTGAATGTTCAGATTTGAGAACACATGATGTATGTCTTGCGGTATGAATACTTGAGGTGAAAATGGGGTATCATATTGATTCACTTGATATACGTTATGGCACTCAACTTGTGGATTCCCGCAGTGATATTGGGGTAATCTATGCATAGGGGTTGATGCACATTTTTATTATCTTTTCTCCGTTAGAAATCTTGGGGCACTCTTTATAGTTCTTTGTGTGGATTGAGTATTATGAATATGAATATGCTTTCGTGTTATTCTAGTACGAACTCTGGGATAGATTGAACAGAAAAAATAGCTTTGCGTTATTTTAGTGTGAACTCTTGAATAGATCGAACAGAAAGAATAGCTTTGAGGTGGTTTCGTACCCTACAAACAATTTCGTCTTTTGTTCTTTTCTAATGGGAACTGGGGAGTGACTCTTCGTTACACTTTGAGGGATAATCATATGGTCCAACTATGTTAGCATTGTTGAGATATTGCACTAGCGAAAGTACGGACCCTAGGCCTTGTTTTTAAGCATTGCAACACCATTTTTGTGCCCGTTTACTATTTGCTACCTTGCTGTTTTTATTTATTCAGATTATAAAAATATATTTCTACCATCAATATTACACTTTTATCACCATCTCTTCACCGAACTAGAGCACCTATACAATTTGCCATGGTATTGGGTGTGTTGGGGACACAAGAGACTTCTTGTATTTGGTTGCGGGGTCGTTTGAGAGAGACCATCTTCATCCTACACCTCTCACAGATTGATAAACCTTAGGTCATCCACTTGAGGGAAAATTGCCACTACAAAACTCTACACTTGGAGGCCCAACACATGTCTACAAGAATAAAGTTGCGTAGTAGACATCAAGCTCTTTTCTGGCGCCGTTGCCGGGGAGGTGAGTGCTTGAAGGCATATCTTTAGATCTTGCAATCGAATCTTTTAGTTTCTTGTTTTATCACTAGTTTGGTTTATAAAAGAAACTACGAAGAAAATGTAATTGAGGTTGCATCATATTATTTATCATCTTTATAATATCTTTTTGGAAAATGATGGTTCGGAAAATTGTGCTCAATTGTTAGAAGAAGAAGTCAATAAAATGTTTGGCACAAAATATTTGAATGATGAGCATGATTGCAATGTTGTTAGTATGAATTCTTTTAATATCCAAAATGCTAATGATGATTGCACAAGTCATGAAAAAAATGTTTCTTATAAGCATGTCAATTTTTGTGGAGTGCATAAAGTTTGTGAAGATGTGCCTTATAGGGAAGATAGATTTTGCAAGAAGCATAAACATGATAGAACCAATTCTTTGCTGAAACTGATAGATGAATTTGCTATAAAATTATGTTCTCTTTGTCCTATTACTTGTGAACTTTGCAATAAGGTTGGTCACCTTAATTTCCAATGCATGCTTTTTCATGATCGAATCGTGTCCAAATATTGCAATAACTAGATCACCCTTGAACTTTATAATGAGCTTTGTCTATTTTGGGGGAGTGAAGAATTGACACATAAAAATAGTTGGTTTGAAGTATTCATTCTCACAGATGACACTGAAACTAAACTAAAGAATATCTATATGTTTTGCATGGTAAATTGCAATGAGAATGCTTATATTGCCAACTATAGAAAGAAGGGAAAACCAATAGAATATAAAAGAAATACTAATGTAAGGGTAAATATTTCCAATTTCCCTCCTATTGTCTCTCATGATGAAATAGGTAACAAGGAGGAGCTTCCTATCCAATCGATCTCTTCAACAAGAAGCTTGAAAAAATTAATTAAGCCCACACATGATGTGGTGAAGAAGAAGAAAGAATAGATAAAAAAGGTATATCTCCAAAATAGTGTTGCTCCTATTATTGTTGTGCCTCATGAAAATGAATCAAAAATAATTGTGGAAGATGATGCACTTGATGATGATATTGCTTCTATGCCTTATGGCATAATGTCCGAAAGCACTATTGATGATGATTTTGTTATGCCCATTTCTTGTTGTGATGATTATGATTGGGAAGATAATGATACTTCTTATAATCTTGGAAATCTTTTTGGCACCAACTTGGGAAATTATGATGATAGCAATTGTTATACCGTTGGTGCTATTCATACTTTTAATGATGAGAGTGATTATGCTTATGGTATGCCAAGCCACAAGCTTGGGGATGCTATGTTTGATGAGAATGACATGTTTGAGAATTTATTTGCTGCAATTAATGTTTGTCCCAAGCTTGGGGATGCTATGCTTAATGAAGATGATCTTTTTAGTCCCCTTACTTTGAATTATCAAATTTGCTATGATGATTGCATGCCTCCTACTTATGATGATTATTTTGATGATACTTATGTTATAAATAGTAGTGGTAATTATTGTAATAATTTTCAATATCCTTTTACTGAACATTACTCTCTTAATTTGGGAACAATTTTTAGTATTCAAGTTTCATATGGTACTCCCACTATTGTGAATGAGAATGAAATTGCTTATGTGGAGAGTAATAAATTTTCTATGCTTGTGGATCATGAAAAGAATGTTTTTTGTGATGGTTATATTGATTAATCTATTCATGATGCTACTGAAAATTATTATGAGAGAGGAACTTGTGATTCATGATGCTCTTGTCATGTTTCAATTCTTATCTTTTTATGCGAGCATCATCGAAATCATCATGCCTAGCTTAAAAGGCATAAAAGAAAAGTGCTTGTTGGGAGACAACCCAACACTTTTACCTACTGTTTTTTGTGTGTTCACATGATTAAGATACTGTATTAATCATGTTTTATAGCTTTCGTTTCAATAAAGTGCCAAGTAAGACCTTTGGGATAACTTATGGTGATAGTTGATTTGATCTTGCTGAAAAACAGAAACTTTTGCGCTCAGGAAAATGATTCTCATTTTTAACAGAAGCGTGATAAAATGCTGATTCTTTTTGTAGAAGATTAATAGACAAATTTATCAGGTTGTCCTAATTTTCAGAATTTTTGGAGTAGCAGAAGTATGGTTTGAGTACAGATTACTACAGACTGTTCTGTTTTTGACAGATTCTGTTTTTCAATGCATAGTTTGCTTGTTTTCTAGTTTCTATGGATTATATTTCTCAATATAAATTGTAGAAATGACATGATACAGTAGGAATTGTGTGATAAAAACTATGAATCTTGTATTTGGCAGTACCAAAAGTGGAATGGTTTGCTCTTTATCATACTAACCTATCTCACAAAGTTCCGATAAGTTTTGTGTGATTGAAGTTTTCAAGTTTTGGGTGAGATGTCGATATGAGGAGACTAAGGAGTGACAAGAACCTAAGCTTGGGGATGCCCAAGGCACCCCCAAGGAAATATTCAAGGAATATCCAAGCAACTAAGCTTGGGGATGCCCCGGAAGGCATCCCCTCTTTCGTCTCCAACGTTATCGGTAACCTCACTTGGAGCTATGTTTTCATTCGTCACATGATATGTGCTTTGCTTGGAGTGTAAATTTATTTTGTTAGGATTTGCTTGCTGTTATTTACAATAATGTTTTGCATCTTTTATTTCAATAAAAGTGGCAATGATAGCCTTTGCCATGCTTATTTTGCAAGTATACACATTGCTGTTTGAAAACAGAAAGTTTACCACTGTTGCAAAAATTCCCTAGAAATGTCAGAATATGATAAAATGTTGAAACTTTTTTCAAAATGAGCTATAATAAATTTTATTCAGTGTGGTAAATTTTCATAATGTTTGTAGTTGAATAAGTATTGATACTCTTGCATTCTTTACACACTGCACTGTTTTGGCAGATTGCTGTTATGTTTGCATTATTTGCATATGTTTGCTTGTTTAATGATTCTATTTGCGGATAGGAGTATTAAATATTCAGAGGAATTTAGTATGAAATGTTGAATAATTTTTTTAGTGATTTTCTACAGTAGAGAATGATAAGGTTTTTGCATTGGTTTATACTAACTTATCTCACGAGTTCTTGTTGAGTTTTGTGTGGATGAAGCTTCTGAGATTTAGGAAAATCGTGATATGAGAGAAATTAAGGAGACACAAAATATCAAGCTTGGGGATTCCCAAGGCATCCCAGGATAATATTTCAAGAAGTCTCAAGCATCTAAGCTTGGGGATGCCCCGGTAGGCATCTCACCTTTCTTCTTCAACAATCATCGTTTAGTATAGGTTGAGCCTAAGTTTTTGCTTCTTCACATGATGTGTGCTATTCTTGGAATGTCATTTTTGTTTTGCTTGATGTTTTAATAAAGTACTTAGATCTGAAAGTTTTTAAATAAAATAGAGTCCTCAAATAGTTTCCTAGGAGGCTAAGTAAGCGGCATTCACATCCCGTCAACGAAGCTCTTTTCTATGTCATTTACTCTTGTGCTTCACTTATATCCTATGAGTAAATTGTTGAATAATTTGAATGTCATGAAGATGAAATCATATCATGCCTAGTGGTAGATTCACATTGGGTTTAGAAAGTGAAATCTTTTGAGGCTTGACAATCACAATATTGGCCATACAAGCAATTCACGAATAATTAGTATAAGGAAGAGAACTTTCACATATAAATACACTATCATGGAAATCTGTAGTGATTGTGAGCCCCCATCAAATTATTATATGCCAAAATTGTTGACGTTGGACAAGGAAGACAACGTAATGGTCTATGTTTGTTCATATTCACATAGAAGTTATATTGTCACAGATCCTTCAACATGTGGTGCTTGCCCGCCCCCATCTTTGCTAGCCAAAAATTCCGCACCAAGTAGAGATACTACTTGTGCATCCAAAAACCCTTAAACCCAAATCTTATTTTCAAGAGTCCACTATATCTACCTATATGCGGTATTCTTTTTGCCGTTCTAAGCAAATTTGTATGTGCCATCTCTAATATTCAAAATAAATTTCTCTTTTGTGTGCTCGTACCGCTCGCAAGGCGGTGAGGAGTGGCCAATATTTTCCATGCTAGATGTGTTATTCTCATGATGAGTGTTTATTCACTTGTCATTACACAAGAGTAAGGCAAAGGTATTAGGGATGCCCAGTCTCGAAATGAAAAATGAATTTACTTTATGTTGTCAAATAATAAATTCCTTGGAGAGTGTTGGTATGGAGGTCACCCGTGGATACGGTTAGCCATGGAAAGTGAAAGTATGGTGGAAAAGGAATAAACTTTATTTTCTGTTTGGGAACCGCCTATGATATATCTAGCATGGAAAGTGTTGGGAGCTCTAAGTCATTTTCGTTGGTGGGAAAAGTACGCCTCTCAAAAAAATATCTCTCAATTTTTGCTTTGAGCTCTGGCACCTCTACAAATCCCTACCTCCCTCTGCGAAGGGCCTATCTTTTACTATTACGTATTTACTTTTATGCAAAGAGTCAAAGTATTCCTCTCTATTCCTTTTTATTTTCTCTTTTGGTAAGCATCATGTGGTGAGGAAAGATCTAGGCACATATGTCTAGTTGAATATGGGTAGCATGAGTTATTATTGTTGACATCACCCTTGAGGTGAATACGTTGGGAGGCAAAACAATAAGCCCCTATCTTTCTATGTGTCCGGTTGAAACGTTTTGCTCATGTGTACAAGGTGAGTGTTAGGAATCATAGAAGATCATATGATGGTTGAGTATGTGGAGCTCTTACTTAAACTCTGTTGAATAAGTTGAATTGCAATTGCTTGGTGACTAAGAACATAGGTTGTTGAGTTTCAAGAGAATTCATTGTTTGAACTTAACATGTGAATTGGTTGCCACTATAACATGAGAAGTTTCATAAGAAAGACTTGTTGTTATGATGCTAGGAAAAGTGATTGAAATTATCATTGATCAAACTTTTGCACTTTGCTAGCATTCACACTTCATAAATTATTTCTTTTATCATTTACCTACTCGAGGATGAGTAGGAATTAAGCTTGGGGATGTTGATACGTCTCCAACGTATCTATAACTTATGAAGTATTCATGTTGTTATTTTATCATTCTTGGGTGTTTTACAATCATTTTATAGCAACTTTATATCATTTTTGGGACTAACCTATTGACCCAGTGCCCAGTGCCAGTTGCTGTTTTTTGCTTGTTTTTTACATCACAGGAAATCAATATCAAACGGAGTCCAAACACTACGAAACTTTTTGTGGATTTTTTATGGGCCATGATACGTCTCCGTCATATATACTTTTCCAAACACTTTTGCCCTTGTTTTGGACTCTAACTTGCATGATTTGAATGGAACTAACCCGGACTGACGATGTTTTCAGCAGAATTACCATGATGTTATTTATGTGTAGAAACAAAAGTTCTCGGAATGACCTGAAACTTCATGGAGCAACTTTTTGGAAAATATAAAAAATACCTGCAAAAGATGAAGGTCAAGGGGCCCACCTCCATGAGGGTGGGGGGCGCGCCTGCCCCCCTAGGGCACGCCCCCCTACCTCGTGGGCCCCCTGGAGCTCCTCCGACTCCAACTCCAACTCTATATATTGTGTTTCAGGGAGAAAAAAATCAGAGAGAAGAATTCATCGCGTTTTACGATACGGAGCCGCCGCCAAGCCCTAAAACCTCTCGGGAGGGCTGATCTGGAGTCCGTTCGGGGCTCCGGAGAGGGGAATCCGTCGCCATCATCATCATCAACCATCCTCCATCACCAATTTCATGATGCTCACCGCCATGCGTGAGTAATTCCATCGCAGGCTTGCTGGACGGTGATGGGTTGGATGGGATCTATCATGTAATCGAGTTCGTTTTGTTAGGGTTTGATCCCTAGTATCCACTATGTTCTGAGATTGATGTTTCTATGACTTTGCTATGCTTAATGCTTTCCACTAGGGCCCGAGTCCCATGATTTCAGATCTGAACCTATTATGTTTTCATCAATATGTGAGAGTTCTTGATCCTATCTTGCAAGTCTATAGTCACCTATTATGTGTTATCATCTGTTAACCCCGAAGTGACAATAATCGGGATACTTACCGGTGATGACCGTGGTTTGAGGAGTTCATGTATTCACTATGTGTTAATGCTTTGTTCCGGTACTCTATTAGAATGAGGCCTTAATATCCCTTAGTTTTCGTAAGGACCCCGCTGCCACGGGAGGGTAGGACAAAATATGCCATGCAAGTTCTTTTCCATAAGCACGTATGACTATATTCGGAATACATGCCTACATTATATCAATGAATTGGAGCTAGTTCTGTGTCACCCTAGTTTATGACCGTTACATGATGAACCACATCCGGCATAATTCTCCATCACTGATCCATTGCCTACGAGCTTTCCATATATTGTTCTTCGCTTATTTACTTTTCCGTTGCTATTGCTATCATCACTACAAAATACCAAAAAAATTACTTTTTCTACTGTTACCTTTTGCTATCGGTACCACTACTATCATATTACTTTGCTACTAAACACTTTGCTGCAGATACTAAGTTTCTAGGTGTGGTTGAATTGACAACTCAGGTGCTAATACTTGAGAGTATTCTTTGGCTCCCCTTGTGTCGAATCAATAAATTTGGGTTGAATACTTTACCCTCGAAAACTGTTGCGATCCCCTATACTTGTGGGTTATCAAGACTATTTCCTGGCGCCGTTGTCGGGGACCATAGCTCTATTCTTTGAGTCACTTGGGATTTATATCTGCTTATCATTATGAAGAACTTGAGAGATCCAAAAACCAAGATTTATCCCTCAACTACGAGGGGAGGTAAGGAACTGCCATCTAGCTCTGCACTTGATTCACCTTCTGTTATGAGTAAGCTTGCGACACCTAAACCTGCTTCTGCTATTCGTTCTAATATGTCGCATGTTATTGATGATGCCACTTCTGATATGCATGATACTTATGATGAAACTACTTCTATGCTTGATACTATTGTGCCACTTGGTGAATTTCTTGATGAACAACTTGCTAGAGCTAGAGAGAATGAAAATATTGAATCTAATAATACTGATGAAATTGATGATGAAGACTTGCCTGTTATTCCTGAGGGTTATGTTTTTGATAAAGAAGCTTCCTTAGCTATTTTAGCTTGTAAAGATAGATATGAACTTAAGAGGTATTAGCTAAATGGAATCAGAAATCTCTAAATGCTAGAATCAAACCTGAGCCTGCTTTTGCTAATTCACCAATCTGTGTTACCGATAAGGATTATGAATTCTCTATTGATCCTGATATAGTTACTTTGGTTGAATCTGATCCTTTTCATGGCTATGAATCTGAAACTGTATTGGCACATCTTACTAAATTAAATGATATAGCTACCCTGTTTACTAAAGATGAGAGAACTCACTACTTTTATATCCTTAAAATATTTCCATTCTCATTAAAGGGTGATGCTAAGATATGGTTTAATTCTCTTGATCCTGGTTGTGTGCATAGTCCCCAGGATATGATTTATTACTTCTCTGCTAAATATTTCCCTGCTCATAAGAAACAAGCTGCTTTAAGGGATATATATAATTTTGTGCAAATTGAAGAAGAGAGTCTCCCACAAGCTTGGGGGAGGCTTCTCCAATTACTTAATGCTTTGCCTGATCATCCTCTTAAGAAAAATGAAATACTTGATATCTTTTATAATGGACTAACTGATGCTTCCAGAGATTACCTGGATAGTTGTGCTGGTTCTGTTTTCAGGGAAAGAACACCGGATGAAGCTGAAATTCTATTGAATAATATGTTGACAAATGAAAATAATTGGACACCTCCTGAGCCAGTTCTTGAGCCTATTCCTAAACCAACTCTGAAGAAGAGAGGTATTCTATTTCTCAGTCCTGTAGATATGCAAGAGGCAAAGAAATATATGAAAGAAAAAGGTATTAAAGCTGAAGATGTTAAGAATTTACCTCCTATTGAAGAAATACATGGTCTTAATTTACCGCCTGTTGAAGAAAAACATGGTCTTGATAACCCAACACAGGTAGTAAAGGTAAATTCTCTCTATATATATGATAAAGCTGAAATTCCGTTTACTAAGTTTGCTAGCCCATGCTTAGATGAGTTTGATAAATTTATGGCTAAGCAAGAAGATTTTAATGCTTATTTTGGTAGAAAATTGAAATACAATTCAAATATGCTTGAACACTTGGGAGATTATATGGCTAATGTTAAAGGTGAACTTAAACTTATTAGTAAACATGCTTCTATGATTACCACTCAAGTAGAACAAGTACTTAAATCGCAAAATGATTTGCTCAATGAATTGAGTAGTAAGAATAATGATAACACTGTTAGAGTGGCTACTAGAACTGGTAGAATGACTCAGGAACCTTTGTATCCTGAAGGCCACCCTAAGAGAATTGAGCAAGATTCTCCGAGAAATACTGTAGATGCACCTAGTCCTTCTAAAAGGAAGAAAAAGAAAAATGATAGGACTTTGCATGCTTCTAGTGAACCTACTACTGAAACGCCGGAGAAACCAAATGATATTTCTATTTCTGATGCTAAAACACAATCTGGTAATGAACCTGAAACTAGTGATAATGTTAATAAAAATGTTCATGATGATGCTCAATATAGCAATGATAATGATGTAGAAATTGAACCTATTGTTGATCTTGATAACCCAAAATCAAAGAATCAATGTTATGATAAGAAAGACTTTGTTGCTAGGTAACATGGTAAAGAAAGAGAACCATGGGTTCAGAAACCCATGCCTTTTCCTCCCAAACCATCCAAGAAAAAGGATGATGAGGATTTTGAGCGCTTTGCTGAAATGATTAGACCTATCTTTTTGCGTATGCGATTAACTGATATGCGTAAAATGAATCCTTATGCTAAGTACATGAAATATATTGTTACTAATAAAAGAAAGATACCGGAAGCTGAAATTTCCACCATGCTTGCTAATTATACTTTTAAAGGTGGAATACCAAAGAAACTTGGAGATCCAGGAGTACCCACTATACCATGCTCCATTAAAAGAAACTATGTTAAAACTGCTTTATGTGATCTTGGAGCCGGTGTTAGTGTTATGCCTCTCTCTTTATATCATAGACTTGATTTGAATAAGTTGACACCTACTAAAATATCTTTGCAAATGGCTGATAAATCAATTGCTATACCTGTCGGTATTTGTGAGGATGTGCCTGTTGTAGTTGCAAACGTTACTATTTTAACGGACTTTGTTATTCTTGATATTCCCGAGGACGATAGTATGTCTATTATTCTTGGAAGACCCTTTTTGAATACTGCAGGGGCTGTTATTGATTGCACTAAAGGCAATGTCACTTTTCATGTTAATGGTAATGAGCATACGTTACACTTTCTCAGGAAACAACCTCAAGTCCACAGTATCAATTCTATTGGAAAAATTCCATCGATTATATTTGGAGGTTTTGAATTTCCTCTTCCTACTATCAAGAAGAAATATGATATTCTTATTATTGGGGATGTGCATATCCCCGTTGAGGTAACATAGTGTTATTCGAAATTTCTGTGGCTCCATGTTATTCAGAATGAGTTCGTTAACAAGACTTGATCAACCTTGTTAGTGGATTCCTTTTAATGAGCATGAGATGGATGAAACTAGAAGGCACAACCTTCTGTACCCCACTTTTAGTTTCTGTTATTTATATTAAATAAAATAAGAATAAATATTTTTCTGTCTGTTATCTGATTATCCGTGCAATATAAAAATACCCTGAAAATAAAAGTTCTCCAAATGCCCTGAAATTTAAATATGATTTTTTTCTAGAATATTTGAGAATATTGGGCACTGAGAACACAGAGGTGGGTCACCCACCTGTCCATGAGGGTGGAGGGCGCGCCCTACCCCCTGGGGGCGCCCCCCCTGCCTCGTGGGCCCACGGTGGCCCTCCTCCACTTATCCTTTCACCCACACACTCCTTCTTCCTCCCACAAACACGAACAACCAACTCAAACCCGAGTCCAAGCTCGTTTTGCTGCCATTTTTGATCTCCTTGCTCAAAGCACCTCTCACAAAACTGCTTGGGGAGATTATTCCTTAGTATGTGACTCCTCCATTGGTCTAATTAGTTTTTGTTCTAGTGCTTTATTAATTGCAAATTTTTGCTGCCTAGGTGACCATGTTCTTGAGCTTGCATGTCAAATTTATATGGTTCCAAGTAGTTTTGATGCATGATATAGGCTCTAGGCACTTGTAGGAGTAGTTGCTATCAATATTATTGAGTTTGGTTTACTTTTATTTTGAAGTTACTAAAAATTTCGGAATTTTTCAGAAAATGATGAAGAGACTTTTGAGGGGCTCATCGAGCCGAAGCTCGAAGGAAAAGGCGCCGAAGCCTAAATATAATCTGCCTCGCACTGCGGAGGTTCGGTTGTGTGAATGGCCTTCCGATGATTTCTTGAGAGCAGCCGGGATTTATAAAGATTTTTATGAATTGGCTAAGAATGCTGGCCTCACCGCTTTCCTCCACGACCAACGCGATCAGTATCTCTTACTCACAAATACCTGTGTGCAAAACTTTCATTTCCATTCTAGGAGCTCACCACCTACGGTGGAGTTTCATTTATATGATGAGCATAAGGAGATGTCACTTTATGATTTTTGTCGGGTTTGTTTAGTCCCTTTTGAGGGCAAGACAGAGGAACCACATCGTGAGGATGTGGATGGGTTTATTGATACTATCACTGTAGAGGAAACAAGGGAGGTTTCCGATTCACGAATCACTAGCATACATTTTCCTGTTTTATGCTATTTTGCACTATTTGCTAGTTGTTGTTTAATTGGTCGCAGAAACTGTGGAAACCATAGTATCCCTGATATTATTATTTTGCTCCACGGTTTATTCGGTGATAACTCTGTTAGTATGGGCGGCAATATTGCTAAACGGTTAAGTCTGAACCGTACAAAGGGCCCCATCTTTGGAGGCATCTATGCTTCACGCCTAGCTGCACATTTTAACATACCTATTAGGCATTATGAGAAGGAAGAAAAAGTGTTGCCTCGTGTTTATTTAGATTATAAGAGTATGGTGTCACATGATTTCATTGTTAAGAATATGGAAGGAGAGCTTAAATATAAATTGTTATTTGATAAACATCATCCTGAGACTATTACCCTGCCTGCTCCTTCCTTGTTTGATTTATCTGCAGGCCAGTACCTTGTTCCGTTAGAGGCTATTCACGCCTACCGGAACCCTGCACCGGCCATGGAGCCAGAGCCGGAACCACAAGTTGATCCTTCACGACAGTCTAATTACCAGTGGGATCCGGAGATGATTGCCAACCAATGGCAATCGGAGTCTTCTTCCTCTTCGCAGTATGACCCCAACTATTACTATGGATATCCGCCAGGCCAGCCGTGGCCATAGACCAACTTAGGCCAAAAGCCTAAGCTTGGGGGAGTACGTATTTCCCACCGACATTACATTTATGTTCACACACTCATTGCTAGATGTCAGTGCTCATACTTTTTCATTGTATCATCCATGCTAGTTTATTTCCTTTTTATGCTTTCTTCTTGTGTGTTTAATAAACCTTAAGAAAAACCAAAAAATAGTCGTAGCTTTTAGCTAGTTTCAATTTCCATGCTTGTAGTAGTAATTAAAAAGAAAACCCAAAATATTTCATGTTCTTCTTTTGCTTGTTGGGAGCTTTCCCGTGTAAATAGTTTTACTTCTATTCTTTTCTTTAGGGGTCGATAGGAGAAGACCATGATTAAATTGTTGAAGTGGCTCTTATATTGTAATGCCCTCGATGCGGCTATATCTCCCACGTGTCGAAGCACGACTTAGAGGCATAACCGCATTGAAAGCAATGTCGCAAGTGAGGTAATCTTCACACAACCCATGTAATACAATAGGGGAAAAGAGATACATAGTTGGCTTACAATCGCCACTTCACACAATTACATGAATAAAGCATTACATCATCCAGATACAATCAAGGTCCGACTACGGAACCAAAATAAAAGAAGAACCCCAAATGCGACACGGTCCCCGATCGACCCAATTGGGCTCCACTACTGATCAACTAGAACGAAACAACACAAAGGACAAGATCTTCATCGAGCTCCTCCTTGAGCTTGGTTGCATCATCTGCATGAACTCATCGGCACCTACAAGATGGTTTTGGAAGTATCTGTGAGCCACGGGGACTCAGCAATCTCACACCCTCGCGATCAAGACTATTTAAGCTTATGGGTAAGGTAAAGTATGAGGTGGAGCTGCAGCAAGCGACTAGCATATATGGTGGCTAACATACGCAAATGAGAGCGAGAAGAGAAGGCAAAGCACGGTCGATAAAAGTATGATCAAGAAGTGATCCTAGAACAACCTACGTCAAGCATAACTCCAACAACCGTGTTCACTTCCCGGACTCCGCCGGAAAGAGACCATCACGGTTACACACGCGGTTGATGCATTTTAATTAAGTTTCAACTTCAGGTTTTCTACAACCGGACATTAACAAATTCCCATCTGCCCATAACCGCGGGCACGGCTTTCGAAAGTTCAAATCCCTGCAGGGGATGTCCCAATTTAGCCCATGACAAGCTCTCACGGTCAACGAAGGAATAGACCTCCCTCCCGAGACATTCCGATCAGACTCGGTATCCGGTTCTTCAAGACACTCGACAATGGTAAAACAAGTCCAGCAAGACCACCCGCTGTGCCGACAAATCCCGATAGGAGCTGCACATATCTCGTTCTCAGGGCACACCGGATAAGCTAAGCGTACAGGAGCCGACGTAACCCAAGTTGCCAAGGGATGGCCCTGCACGGTGCTCTGGGTTGGACCAACACTCAGAGGAGCACTGGCCCGGGGGGGTTAAAATAAGATGACCCTTGGGCTGGCCTAACCCAAGGGAAAAAGAGGCTAGGTGGCAAATGGTAAAACCAAGGTTGGGCCTTGCTGGAGGAGTTTTATTCAAGGCGAACTGTCAAGGGGTTCCCATTATAACCCAACCGCGTAAGGAACGCAAAATCCGGGAACATAACACCGATATGACGGAAACTAGGGCGGCAAGAGTGGAACAAAACACCAGGCATAAGGCCGAGCCTTCCACCCTTTACCAAGTATATAGATGCATTAATTAAATAAGATATATTGTGATATCCCAACAAGTAAACATGTTCCAAACAAGAAACAACATCTCCATGTTCCAACAAGGAACAAACTTCAATCTTCACCTGCAACTAACAACGCTATAAGAGGGGCTGAGCAAAGCGGTAACATAGCCAAACAACGGTTTGCTAGGACAAGGTGGGTTAGAGGCTTGGTTCAACAATATGGGAGGCATGATAAGCAAGTGGTAGGTATCGCAGCATAGGCATAGCAAAAGAGCGAGCAACTAGCAAGCAAAGATAGTAGTGATTTCGAGGGTATGATCATCTTGCCTGAATCCCGCAATGAAGAAGACAAAACGACGTAGACGAACGGGTCCTCACAACACGACGTTACGGAACCAACCCGAAGAAGCAACACCGGAAAGAAGCAAACAATCATGGTAAACAACCACACACATAACATGCATGATGCACAACAAGTATGATGCATGTCCGGTTTAATGAGGCATGGCATGGCAAAGTGCACAAACAGCCCTACAAATTAAGTGGAGCTCAATATGCAACTCGTTGCATATTGGACGAAACACCACATTCAAGTTATTTAGTTCGATCTCGTTTATGTACCCAACAATATTAAATGTTGTTAAGCATGTCAAGAGGTGAAACATAAAGGGATTATCTATCTAAACAATTTAAATGGGGCCGGATATAGCAAACAACAAATCCGGTAAATCCCCATATGCATTAGTAAATTAATGCAAACAACAAATTAAACATTTTAATTGTTGTTATCATGATGCGGATGACATGAACAAGTTTATGCAATTTTTATTAAAAGTTGACAAGAGCATTATGAAGCATTTGTCACCGTGGTGGAAAGGAAAGGGGTGCCACGGCAACGGTAACGAAAACGGTGCCACGGCAACGTTCTGCGTTCCGGTAACTCGATTGAGATACCGATGCAAAGGAGAAGTGTGCGGTTGCAGTGCAGAAGATGGTGGGGCGCTCCCGGATACCGGGTGTCCCACGAGTTGGCGACAAGGAAACGAGTGACAAATTGGACACAGTGCAAACATGAGCATCTCAAACATCGCAAGCATTCGTTCACGGACGTCGTCTCGGGTTATACCTTCGAAGCGTGCGTTATCGGAGGGTTCGAGTTCGATGCGGTGTAGGGGAAGTAGACGTTTCGGGACGTTCGTAGTCGAAGTAGTCGTTCTCGCATGCTCTAGGGTCGACGGTAGAGGTTCTCGCGATCTCGGCGACGAGTAGTGGTACATGTTTATCGTTGCGCGAGTTTCCGTAGATGTTCGGGGTCACGGCGAGGAACTTGATGCATTTGTTGAACTTGGCGTCCGAGGAATCCCGCGTAGTCGTACACGAGTCGTAGTCGAACTTGACGGTTCCCTACACGGTTCTTCGGAGACGGTAGTTGTTCTCGGTTCGTAGACGAACTTGACGGATCCGAGGGCTCCGGCCATCGGGGTACTTGACGCAACGCCGAGTAGTCGTACGTTTTGAAGAGGAACTTGGCGTCCGAAGGTGTACTTGGCGAACAACGGTCATCGTGGAAGTAGTGGTACTTAGGCGTTTCGGTCAGCACTCGTTCGGGCATCCTTGGTCTTGCCGGCGGTGTGGGTCTCCTTGGGTCAAACAAGATGTGCAAGGCCAGATTGGCGACGGGGACTTGAAGCATGGTTCCTGCAACGCTGGTAACGGCGAAGATGAGCGGATCCTGGTCGGCCGGCGTCCGATCCGGGCAAACGGCGGCGCGAACGGAGCCCAGGGGCGGAGGAGCTTGAGCGCGGGACGGCGGCCTGGTGGCGTTGGCGCTCCTGCAGCAGTTACACGTGAAGGAAGAGCGACAGGGAGGCATGGGCGAGGAGTGGACGCCGGCAGCGAAGCTCGGCAGGAGGCCAGGGCCATGGACGGCGAAGCAGCACGGCGGCACGCTTCGCGGCAGGCTTCTGCAGCCACAGAAGAGGACGAGGCAGGGGCGTCGAGCTCCCAGAGGTGGGCGCTGGACGTGGTCGCCGGCGATGGAGGCGGAGCAGAGGAGGCGGTCGAGGCCGGCGCTGGAGGCGCTGCGGCGACGTCCTGCTGGTGGCCGGCGACGTGGACATGGGGCGGCGGAGCCCAGGTGAAGAAGCAGAGGCACAAGGAGGACCATGGCGACACGGGCGACGAAGCAGCAGCGGCGCTGGCGCCGAGCCATGCGGCGGGGAGGCGAGGAGGGTGAAGAGGGATCGAGAGGGAGAGGTTGCGGGAGGAAGATGGGATCGAGGAAGATGGTGGTTCGGGCGCTGCGGGAGAGAGAGGGTGAGATCGAGAGGAGAGAGAGGGTGAGATCGAGAGGAGGGAGTGGCGGCGCAAGGGAGGAGAGCAGGGTGCGGGCTAGGTTAGAGGGTTAGGTGGGCCGGGGAGTGGGCCTTGGAGCCGGCTAGGTTCGATGCAGCTGGGCCCAAATGGCCTGCTGGGCTCCCTTCTCTCCCTCTCTTGATACTACTCTTAACAAAAACAGAGACAATAAAATAGGAGAAAGGAAAAGAGAGAAGAGAAGGTTAGAGGAAGAATTTGGGCACGGGGATAATTTTCACGGACTCAGAAAAATGAGCACGGTCCGGGAAAATAGAAAAAGGTCAAGTTTGAAAGATTAAATTCAAATTCCTTTGAATTTAATTCAAAAGGTTTGAACTAGGATAGGTTTTTCGAAGTGCCCAAAAATGTTGAGAAATTAGGTGGAGCTCCGGAAAATGATGAAAGGACATGTGGCAAAGTTAGAGGCCAAGAGTTGAAATAATAAAAGGCATTGGGATTTTTTCAAGTGTGTTAAGGTAATTCCACATAATTGGAATAATTACTATAGCTCTCTAAATATCGAGAGGATAAGTTGTAAAGAGAATCACCATGTGAATTCCCTCGGTTTAAATGGATCGACGATCCATACGGTTTATTTAGTTGAGTTAAGAAAAGAAATGACATGATGGCATGATGACATGATGCAATGCACATGATGCAAAGATGAAATGCAGCGGACCTAACAAAGCACACGACGAAACCCGGAAACCCTGGAAGGCAACTGAAGCTCCGGTCTTGGGGCGTTACAACACTCCACCACTACGAGAGGATCTCGTCCCGAGATCTTGGATGGCACCGGAGGGAAAAACAGAAGAGAAATAGAAGAGGTAAAACTAAGTTGCTTCTTTGACAAATGAGTGAAACCACGAGCCTTGAGAGGTTGAACAAATTGAAAGAAAGAATGCAACGAGAAAGAGCGAAGTTGAAAGCACTCCGTTAGGAAAAAAATAACAAGGAAGAATAAATTCGAATAGCACTCTGGTTGGAAAGATATGCAAGGCTTGATAAAATGAAAGAACTTGAGCAGAGGACACAACACTCCGGTTAAATGGATAAGCATGAAAAAAACATGCTCTTTGACAAACGAGATGATGGGTTGAAAAGAGCAACATCACAAAGCCTCCGGAACGAAAGAATAGAATATAGATAATTGAAATAAAAGAATGAAGAAGAAAATGCCAACTTCTGCCACAAAAGAGCTTGATAAGGCATCCTCAGGAGAAAAGTCGAACGGAGTTGTTGGAACACCAACAACGAAAACAACAGGCTGCTTGTGGGCTTATGAAAACATCTCAAAACTTAAGCTGAAATTTTGCCACTAATGAAAACAATAGATTGGATTGATATCAAAAGGAGACGAGAAACTTATATCACCGGGAGGATAAATGAAGAACTTGGGTCATTTATAAGCACCATAAATAGCAACCATCCTTAGGGAAGGCTTTCGGTGAAATATAACCCAGGATAACTCCAATGACGAGATTGATTGATTTAAAATATCTCATTCTTGACAACATGTGAATCATGAAAACATGAACTAAAATTATCAAGAATGACATAATACCACCTCCAATGATACGGTAGAAAGAATTGCACTCCAGATTGCAAAATGAAGAATGATTGAGCTCCTTAGAAAAGAATGTTGATGAACGCTTCAAGAAGGAATTAAATCCTTGATGAACCATCATGTAGGACATCCATGAGGAACTCCGGTAAACAAAATGATGATAAAAGCAAGAGAAATTGAAAACACAAGGTGAAACCTTGTAATGATTTAGAAGGAGCTTCGCGACGAGGTAATGCAGAAAAGGTAGGAACTCCGGAAAAGAAAGAGCAAATGAACCCGAGAATTTGATGAGCCTCCAGAATACGGAATTAATCACTTGGATGGAACAAGAATAAGAATTACATTATGCGTATCCTTCACCAATTAAATTGATGACAAGCAACGGATTTGGCATACTACTTATTCTCGTAGAAAGGATTAAGATAGATATAGCGTAAACTTGAGAAGGTCTTCTTTCAACCACCGGTAGGATTGACAACGAATAAATTGATAAGGAAGAGAAACCTGGAAGAACCACCGTAAGAAATGAAAATGAACGAAGATACTTGAGAGAATTTAGATACAACTGAAACGAAGAGATCACGCGCTGATTAAAGAATATTGAATGATGCACCGGTGAGATTTGGGGAACGAGAGCTGAAAGCTGAGAATGAACAAGTCTTCTGAAATGATGGGCTCCGGATAATCAAACTGAAAATACCCTTGAATATATCCTGATGGGTGAAAAAGATTTTCACAATCGAAAATAATTATGAGAGGATGGCAACAAGCTAGCACCATGAATCTTGAAGAGAATGGAGCAAGATTAAAGGGAAACTCTTCTTCGGTCTTCAATATCTGAGAATGACGATGAGAAACACCACCAAATTGTTGAGATACTCCGGGAAGAAAAATGGAAAGGTTGAACCAACGATGAAGGAATTTGAAAGATCAAGGAGAAAGGCATTTGACCAATGATAACTCATTCTTACGTCAAACTTCGAAAAGAAATTTGAGGATAGCTCCGGGAAAATAAGAAGAGTCAGGTAAGATCCTGGAAAAATGACCTGTGGTTTAGGGCCCACTCAAAAGAAACACCGTTGAAAAGATTGCTTGAAAAGGAGAATGGACCGGTTGAATTAAATGACTTGAATGAGATAACAGACTCGAGATATCTTGAACACACCGGAACAAATGAATAGTGAAGAGTGGATGATTATGAGGTGCACCGGTATGATAAAAGCATTTGAAATACAGAAAAGAATATGATCAACACCGAAAGCTTGAATTAGATCCACCGGAGAAGAAAAAGAATGAATAATGGTGAACTAGAAACTTCGTTAAAATCTTCATGAGCATCACCGGATAAGAACATTGAACGAAAAGAATGGAGAGGCTTCACATCAATAAGATGGATACTCGATTAAGAAATCTGAGTCCTTGAAGAAAACAAGGGAGGGAGGGCGGGAAAACAAAGACAACTTGGGATGGATGAACGAACACCGTTGAGAAAGCTGAGATTGGATCTTGCGGATGTTGAAATGTTCGGATTCACTTGAAGAGAAACACACCGGTGAAAAGGATTGATATGACAATATCGATTATCATGAAGGATTGGTATTCACATCGGAGTATGAAAACACCATTTGGGGAAGGTATGGAATCAACATTTGACTTCGAAGCAACTCGAATACCACAACTCAGAAACAAAACAAAGGATTGGATTGCAGAATAAGCCGGAACAAACATATGATAGAGATTTCATCCGAAGTTTTCATGGTGGGGCCTACACGGGCTCGATCGTACAGCACCATCATGTACAAGGCAGTGCACATGACATACGAAGCGTCCCCGAGTTGGCATAGCCAAGGACTCTTTAAGACACAACGAGACCACTGTAAAACCAACCGTGAATAGGCGGACCACTACACATCGAACCCCAATTTCAAATCATACATCTGTCGGAAAGATATCCTAAGAGCTACTTGAATTCCCACCTATGAAACTCCCGAACCTTTCCGGTTATGCAATCAGGTGTTGGGGATACAGGGGAAGCATAATATCTCACCCAAATCTAGCAAATCCTACATCCAGCTGTATCCATCCTTCAACACATAACCAAGAAACCTTCGGAAATCGTCTACCTCAACCTTCGAAAAGCATCCGTCATACGAGTTATGGCAATACTCCCGAACTCCCGCCCCAGTACTAGGTGGCGTCGAGGTTATCTCACCAACGAACTGCATAAAAGAGATTTTCGATGTCGGCGTACTAAACTCAGGTATTCCAGAACTGCAACGATAAAATTATGACGACAACACCTCGGAGCTCAACTCCCCGGGACACTACCACAAAACCCCTGACAGGAGGCACCAAGACAATGTTCTCGTCACAAAACCATCGAAACGATTCCAAGATACCCGCGTGATCCTAAATTTTTTTAGTGAAATATGAGAAGAGAAGAGTCAAAACTCTACGTCAGGATGCCTCACCAGAGCGACGAAGGGACTGAGGAGTAAAAAGAATTCCTAAACTCTCTGATATATAATTCCTAAATGACTCAAAACATTTTTCTAGACACAACTCGGCCGCTAAAAATGATCAAGCAATGGGGCTCCTAAGGTCGGGGAAGGCTCTGATTACCAACTTGTAACGCCCTCGATGCGGCTATATCTCCCACGTGTCGAAGCACGACTTAGAGGCATAACCGCATTGAAAGCAATGTCGCAAGTGAGGTAATCTTCACACAACCCATGTAATACAATAGGGGAAAAGAGATACATAGTTGGCTTACAATCGCCACTTCACACAATTACATGAATAAAGCATTACATCATCCAGATACAATCAAGGTCCGACTACGGAACCAAAATAAAAGAAGAACCCCAAATGCGACACGGTCCCCGATCGACCCAATTGGGCTCCACTACTGATCAACTAGAACGAAACAACACAAAGGACAAGATCTTCATCGAGCTCCTCCTTGAGCTTGGTTGCATCATCTGCATGAACTCATCGGCACCTACAAGATGGTTTTGGAAGTATCTGTGAGCCACGGGGACTCAGCAATCTCACACCCTCGCGATCAAGACTATTTAAGCTTATGGGTAAGGTAAAGGTATGAGGTGGAGCTGCAGCAAGCGACTAGCATATATGGTGGCTAAAAATACACAAATGAGAGCGAGAAGAGAAGGCAAGGCACGATCGTTAAAACTATGATCAAGAAGTGATCCTAGAACAACCTACGTCAAGCATAACTCCAACAACCGTGTTCACTTCCCGGACTCCGCCGGAAAGAGACCATCACGGTTACACACCCTTGATGCATTTTAATTAAGGTTAACTTCAGGTTTTCTACAACCGGACATTAACAAATTCCCATCTGCCCATAACCGCGGGCACGGCTTTCGAAAGTTCATAACCCTGCAGGGGTGTCCCAACTTAGCCCATGACAAGCTCTCACGGTCAACGAAGGAATAGACCTCCTCCCGAGACATTCCGATCAGACTCGGTATCCCGGTTCTTCAAGACATCCTCGACAATGGTAAAACAAGTCCAGCAAGACCACCCGCTGTGCCGACAATACCGATAGGAGCTGTACACATCTCGTTCACAGGGCACACCGGATAAGCTAAGCGTACAGGAGCCGACGTAACCCAAGTTGCCAAGGGATAGCCCTGCACGGTGCTCTGGGTTGGACCAACACTTAGAGAAGCACTGGCCTGGGGGGGTTAAAATAAGATGACCCTTGGGCTGGCCTAACCCAAGGGAAAAAAGGCTAGGTGGCAAATGGTAAAACCAATGTTGGGCCGTGCTGGAGGAGTTTTATTCAAGGCGAACTGTCAAGGGGTTCCCATTATAACCCAACCGCGTAAGGAACGCAAAATCCGGGAACATAACACCGATATGACGGAAACTAGGGCGGCAAGAGTGGAACAAAACACCCGGCATAAGGCCGAGCCTTCCACCCTTTACCAAGTATATAGATGCATTAATTAAATAAGATATATTGTGATATCCCAACAAGTAAACATGTTCCAACAAGGAACAACATCTCCATGTTCCAACAAGGAACAATCTTCAATCTTCACCTGCAACTAACAACGCTATAAGAGGGGCTGAGCAAAGCGGTAACATAGCCAAACAACAGTTTGCTAAGACAAGGTGGGTTAGAGGCTTGGTTCAACAATATGGGAGGCATGATAAGCAAGTGGTAGGTATCGCAGCATAGGCATAGCAAAAGAGCGAGCAACTAGCAAAGCAAAGATAGTAGTGATTTCGAGGGTATGATCATCTTGCCTGAAATCCCGCAAGGAAGAAGAACGAGTCCATGAAGAAGACAAATGGACGTTGTCGAACGAATCCTCACAACACGACGTTACCGGATCCAACCCGAAGAAGCAACACCGGAAAGAAGCAAACAATCATAGTAAACAAACAACACATCAACATGGCATGATGCACAACCAAGTATGATGCATGTCCGGTTTAATGAGGCATGGCATGGCAAAGTGCACAAACAGCCCTACAAATTAAGTGGAGCTCAATATGCAACTCCGTTGCACATTGGCGAAACACCACATTCAAGTTATTTAGTTCGATCTCGTTTATGTACCCAACAATATTAAATGTTGTTAAGCATGTCAAGAGGTGAAACATAAAGGGATTATCTATCTAAACAATTTAAATGGGGCCAGATATAGCAAACAACAAATCCGGTAAATCCCCATATGCATTAGTAAATTAATGCAAACAACAAATTAAACATTTTAATTGTTGTTATCATGATGCGGATGACATGAACAAGTTTATGCAATTTTTATTAAAAGTTGACAAGAGCATTATGAAGCATTTGTCACCGTGGTGGAAAACGAAGGGGTGCCACGGCAACGGTAACGAAAACGGTGCCACGGCAACGTTCTGGTTCCAGTAACTCGATTGAGATACCGATGCAAAGGAGAAGTGTGCGGTTGCGTGCAGAAGATGGTGGGGCGCTCCCGGATACCGGGTGTCCCACGAGTTGGCGACAAGGAAATGAGTGACAAATTGGACACAGTGCAAACATGAGCATCTCAAACATCGCAAGCATTCATTCACGGACGTCGTCTCGGGGTTATACCTTCGAAGCGTGCGTTATCGGAGCGGTTCGAGTTCGATGCGGTGTAGGGGAAGTAGACGTTTTCGGGACGTTCGTAGTCGAAGTAGTCGTTCTCGCATGCTCTAGGGTCGACGGTAGAGGTTCTCGCGATCTCAGTGACGGTAGTGGTACATGTTTATCGTTGCGCGAGTTTCCGTAGATGTTCGGGGTCACGGCGAGGAACTTGATGCATTGTGGAACTTGGCGTCCGAGGAATCCCGCGTAGTCGTACACGAGTCGTAGTCGAACTTGACGGTTTCGCTACACGGTTCTTCGGAGACGGTAGATGTTCTCGGTTCGTAGACGAACTTGACTGATCTGAGGGCTCCGGCCATCGGGGTACTTGACGCAACGCCGAGTAGTCGTACGTTTTGAAGAGGAACTTGGCGTCCGAAGGTGTACTTGGCGAACAACGGTCATCGTGGAAGTAGTGGTACTTAGGCGTTTCGGTCAGCACTCGTTCGGGCATCCTTGGTCTTGCCGGTGGTGTGGGTCTCCTTGGGTCAAACAAGATGTGTAAGGCCAGATTGGCGACGGGGACTTGAAGCACGGTTCCTGCAGCGCTGGTAACGGCGAAGACGAGCGGATCCTGGTCGGCCGGCGTCGGATCCGGGCAAACGGCGGCGCGAACGGAACCCAGGGGCGGAGGAGCTTGGGCGTGGGACGGCGGCCTGGTGGCGTTGGCGCTCCTGCGGCAGTACACATGAAGGAAGAGCGACAGGGAGGCATGGGCGAGGAGATGGACGCCGGCAGCGGCAACTTCGTGGCAGGAGGCCAGGGCCATGGACGGCGAAGCAGCATGGCGGCACGCTCGCGGCAGGCTTCTGCAGCCACAGAAGAGGACGAGGCAGGGGCGTCGAGCTCCTAGAGGTGGGCGCTGGACGTGGTCGCCGGCGATGGAGGCGGAGCAGAGGAGGCGGTCGAGGCCGGCGCTGGAGGCGCTGCGGCGACATCCTGCTGGTGGCCGGCGATGTCGACATGGGGCGACGGAGCCCAGGTGAAGAAGCAGTGGCACAAGGAGGACCATGGCGACACGGGTGACGAAGCAGCAGCGGCGCTGGCGCCGAGCCATGCGGCGGGGAGGCGAGGAGGTGAAGAGGGATCGAGAGGGAGAGGTTGCGGGAGGAAGATGGGATCGAGGAAGATGGTGGTTCGGGCGCTGCGGGAGAGAGAGGGTGAGATCGAGAGGAGGGAGTGGCGGCGCAAGGGAGGAGAGCAGGGTGCGGGCTAGGTTAGAGGGTTAGGTGGGCCGGGGAGTGGGCCTTGGAGCCGGCTAGGTTAGATGCAGCTGGGCCCAAATGGCCTGCTGGGCTCCCTTCTCTCCCTCTCTTGATACTACTCTTAACAAAAACAGAGATAATAAAATAGGAGAAAGGAAAAGAGAAAAGAGAAGGTTAGAGGAAGAATTTGGGCACGGGGATAATTTTCACGGACTCAGAAAAATGAGCACGGTCCGGGAAAATAGAAAAAGGTCAAGTTTGAAAGATTAAATTCAAATTCTTTGAATTTAATTCAAAAGGTTTGAACTAGGATAGGTTTTTCGAAGTGCCCAAAAATGTTGAGAAATTAGGTGGAGCTCTGGAAAATGATGAAAGGACATGTGGCAAAGTTAGAGGCCAAGAGTTGAAATAATAAAAGGCATTGGGATTTTTGCAAGTGTGTTAAGGTAATTCCACATAGTTGGAATAATTACTATAGCTCTCTAAATATCGAGAGGATAAGTTGTAAAGAGAATCACCATGTGAATTCCGTCGGTTTAAATGGATCGACGATCCATATGGTTTATTTAGTTGAGTTAAGAAAAGAAATGACATGATGGCATGATGACATGATGCAATGCACATGATGCAAAGATGAAATACAGTGGACCAAACAAAACACACGACGAAACCCGGAAACCCTGGAAGGCAACTGAAGCTCCGGTCTTGGGGCGTTACATATATGCATTATTGTTGATCTGACAAACGAGCCCATATTGCCTTGTCTTCTCCTGTTTATTGAATGCTTGCAGATTCCAGCTTCGTCCAATGCACACGCACTATTATTACTATTTACATCGTTCGGTCGTGCAAGTGAAGGGCAATAATGACGATATATGATGAACTTATTGAGATGAGAAAAGCTGGTATGAACTCGACCTCTTTTGTTTTTGTAAATATGATTAGTTCATCGTTCCTGATTCGGCCTATTATGAATAAACATGTTTGCAATGACAACTAGAGATCATATTCTTATGCCATGCTTGATTAGCTATGAGTTGTAATGGTTTACCTTGCATGCCAACATGCTATTGAAATGGTTATGATGTGGTATGATAGGATGGTATCCTCCTCTGAATGATTTAAGTGACTTGACTTGGCGCATGTTCACGCATGTAGTTGAAACAAAATCAACATAGCATTCGGTGTTGATTAATTTTAATGCATGTTCATGACTGTTGTCGCTCTCTAGCTGGTCGCTTCCCAGTCTTTTTCTAGCCTTCACTTGTACTAAGAGGGAGTACTGATTGTGCGTCCAATCCCATAAACCCCAAAGTTATTCCATATGAGTCCATCATACCAACCTATATACGGTATCCACCTGCCTCCAAGTAAATTTGTATGTGCCAAACTCTAAACCATCAAATAACTATCCTGTTTTGTATGCTCGAATAGCGCATGTATCAACTAGGGTTGTCCGTATCTTCCATGTTAGGCGGGTTATTCTCAAGAGCACTGGACTCCGCTCCTCACTCACGAGAAAATGGCTGGTCACCGGGATGCCCAGTCCCATGCTTTATGCAAACTAAATCAAAATAATTGCAAACAAAACTCCCCCTGGGACTCTTGTTAGTTGGAGGCACTCGTTGTTTTGAGCAAGCCATGGATTGATGCTTCTTGGTGGAATGGGGAGTATAAACTTTACCATTCTATTTGGGAACTGCCTATAATGTGTGTAGCATGGAAGATATCGCCATCTCTTGGTTGTTATGTTGACAATGAAAGTATACCGCTCAAAATATTATTCACCTCTATTTCAAAACCGAGCTCTGGCACCTCTACAAATCCCTGCTTCCCTCTGCGAAGGGCCTATCTATTTACTTTTATGCTGAGTCATCATCTTCTCATTAAAAAGAACCAGTTGGAGAGCACCGCTGTCATTTGCATTCATTATTGTTAGTTTACATTGGGTATGACTTGCCTGGATCTCTTTTACCATGAATTACAATGTCTAGTGAGTCCTTGATCTTTAAAGGTGCTCTGCATTTATGTTTTGCGGTCTCAAAAAGGGCTAGCGAGATACCATCTTGCTATATCATATTATGATTGTTTTGAGAAAGTGTTGTCATCCGAGATTTATTATTATTGCTCGCTAGTTGATTATGCCATTGATATGAGTAAACTTAAGACCTAAGCGTTATTACGAATGTGGTTAGTTATAATCTTTGATAAAACTTGAATGCCGGCTTTAAATATTTACAACAACAAGAGCAAACAGAGTTTGTAAAAGTTTTTCTTTATCACTTTCGGTTTGTCAACTGAATTGCTTGAGGACAAGCAAAGGTTTAAACTTGGGGGAGTTGATACGTCTCCGTCGTATCTACTTTTCCAAACACTTTTGCCCTTGTTTTGGACTCTAACTTGCATGATTTGAATGGAACTAACCCGGACTGGCGATGTTTTCAGCAGAATTACCATGATGTTATTTATGTGCACAAACAAAAGTTCTCGGAATGACCTGAAACTTCACGGAGCATCTTTTTGGAAAATATAAAAAATACTTGCAAAAGATGAAGGCCAGGGGGCCCACCACCTGTCCACGAGGGTGGGGTCGCGCCTGCCCCCCTGGGGCACGCCCCCCTACCTCGTGGGCCCCCTGGAGCTCCTCCGACTCCAACTCCAACTCCAACTCTATATATTGTGTTTCGGGGAGAAAAAATTAGAGAGAAGAATTCTTCACGTTTTACGATACGGAGCCACCGCCAAGCCCTAAAACCTCTCGGGAGGGCTGATCTGGAGTCCGTTTGGGGCTCCGGAGAGGGGAATCCGTCGCCATCGTCATCATCAACCATCCTCCACCAATTTCATGATGCTCACCACCGTGCGTGAGTAATTCCATCGGTGGCTTGCTGGACGGAGATGGGTTGGATGGGATCTATCATGTAATCGAGTAGTTTTGTTAGGGTTTGATCCCTAGTATCCACTATGTTCTGAGATTGATGTTGCTATGACTTTGCTATGCTTAATGCTTGTCACTAGGGCCCGAGTGCCATGATTTCAGATCTGAACCTATTATGTTTTCATCAATATATGAGAGTTCTTGATCCTATCTTGCAAGTCTATGGTCACCTATTATGTGTTATGATCCGTTAACCCCGAAGTGACAATAATCGGGATACTTACCGGTGATGACCATAGTTTGAGGAGTTCATGTATTCACTATGTGTTAATACTTTGTTCCGGTACTCTATTAAAAGGAGGCCTTAATATCCCTTAGGTTCCGTAAGGACCCCACTGCCACGGGAGGGTAGGAGAAAAGATGTCATGCAAGTTCGTTTCCATAAGCATGTATGACTATATTCGGAATACATGCCTACATTATATCAATGAACTGGAGCTAGTTCTGTGTCACCCTAGGTTAGGACTGTTACATGATGAACCGCATCCGGCATAATTCTCCATCACTGATCCATTGCCTATATATTGTTCTTCGCTTATTTACTTTTCCGTTGCTATTGCTATCATCAGTACAAAATACCAAAAACATTACTTTTGCTACTGTTACCTTTTGCTACCGTTACCACTACTATCATATTACTTTGCTACTGAACACTTTGCTGAAGATACTAAGTTTCCAGGTGTGGTTGAATTGACAACTCGGCTGCTATTACTTGAGAGTATTTTTTGGCTCCCCTTGTGCCGAATCAATAAATTTGGGTTGAATGCTTTACCCTCGAAAACTGTTGCAATCCCCTATACTTGTGGGTTATCAGGCCAGAAGACTCCCGATGGGCCAAAGCAGCACCTGGGGGTGCCCCGAGGGGGCACAACCCACCAGGGCGCGCCAGGCCCCCCTAGAGGTTGATTGAACTTCAAAGGCGCTCCGCATTTATGTTTTGTGCCCACCTCGGTGGCCTCCCGTACCCCTTCTTTGCACTATAAATTCCCAAATATTCCGAAACCCCTCGGGGTTAACCTAGATCAGAAGTTCCGCCGCCGCAGGGCTCCGTAGCCACCAAAAACCAATCTAGACCCATTCTGGCACCCTGCTGGAGGGGGGAATCATTTGTGGTGGCCATCTTCATCATCCTGGAAGCCACCACGATGAGGAGGGAGTAGTCAACCCTCGGGGTTGAGGGTTTGTACCAGTAGCTTTGTGTTTAATCTCTCTCTCTTTCTCTCATGATCTATATCACGGGCTTTGTTAATATAGATGGATCATATGATGCTTCTCCCCTCTATACTCTCGTTGTGATGAATTGAATCTTTACCCTTTCAAGTTTTGTCATGTTGGATTGAATGTTCAGATTTGAGAACACATGATGTATGTCTTGCGGTATGAATACTTGAGGTGATAATGGGGTATCATATTGATTCACTTGATATACGTTATGGCACTCAACTTGTGAATTCCCGCGGTGATATTGGGGTAATCTATGCATAGGGGTTGATGCACATTTTTATTATCTTTTCTCCATTAGAAATCTTGGGGCACTCTTTGTAGTTGTCGGATTACGGGTTCCCGCAAACCCTTGAGGTTAGAACACTGGGGTGCGCACGAAGAATTTGCCGTCAGGAAGTAGACGGCAAAGTCAGACGGCAAAGATTAATCGGCAAAGAATACTTTGCCGTTTGCCAATTTTTTGGGATGACGGCAAAGACTTTGCCGTCAGTCTATACTGTTTACCGTCAGCAGGTAAACCAGACAGCAAAGTATTTTTTTATTAAAAAAACAGACTAACAGTCCAATTGCAGTGGCCAGAGATGTTCGAAAGCGTTGGCAAAATCATCACTTGCGTTTTTTATAGTCTGATAATAGTTCACTTGTGCCATGTTCTAGTAGTCTGACAATCTTCTATGAATAAAAGAGAAAATCCTTTGCTGTTCGGAGCACAAAATCCTTGCCGTTCCGAGAACGAATGGAACAATAGAATCGCATACTCAAATCACCATGTACTTCTCTAAAAAATCACCACATACTAGATCATACATACAGGAAATATGACAATCATCTATGAGGAATTTGCCTTAAAAAACAATGGAGCACTACTAAAACTGGAAGTGACCCCATGGCCGGCACGACTAGCGGTGGTCGGTGCAGCGCAGCGCGCAAGGCGGCGGCGGGTGGTGTCGGGGCCGGCGGGGGGCGGGGGGCGGGGGCGATGCTGTCGAGGCCGGCGGGGGCGAGGGCGATGCGGTCGGGGCCGGGGCCGGCGGCAGCGATGGGGTCGGGGCTGGCGAGGCGCGCGAGGAGACGGGGCCGGCGAGGTGCGGCTGGCCTAGTCGCCGAGGCGACGGGGACGGGACCGGGGCCGGCGACATGCGGCCGGCCTGGTCGCCGGCTTCCTTCAGCGAGCTCCGGCCGAGCAGCAAGCCAGCCAGCCAGGGCGTGGGCCCGGAGGAGAGGAGCTCGGGAACGGGGCACCATGGGAGGATCCCATGACATGGTGGCCGGCGAGGTCGGGGCAAGGGCACCGGTGAGCTCTGGATCGGATCGGGAGCAGAGAGAGATAAGAGAGAGAGGGGGGATCATGAGCAGAGAGGGGATCGTGGGGGTGTTGTGGATAAGGGAGGGAGGCTGCGGGTGGTCGTGGTGGGCCCAGCAACGGGCAGAGAGAGATAATGGGGTGGGCTGTGCATCGCGATGGATCTGCTGCCACGTCATCGATCTGTGGGATCGATCCGTGGGCTGTGTTTTCTCTTTGCCGTCTGCGTTTTTTGTTGCAGACGGCAAAGATCATACTTTGCCGTCTGTGATAAAAAATACATACGGCAAAAAAAATTGTCGTATGCATTTTTTATTATAGACGGCAAAGAGCATACTTTGTCGTCTGTAATATAAAATGTAGATGGTAAAGATCTTTGTCGTCTGTTTTTCTCATTGCAGACGGCAAAGTAAGCTTTTTGCCGCTATGTTTTCCTTTTGTTGACGGCAAAGTATATTTTGCCGTTAGGTTTTCTTTGCCGTCTGTTGATGACGGCAAATCGTTTCTTTGCCGTCTGCCCGACGAAAAGGTGACGGCAAAGACACCCCCTGACGGCAAATTACCTGTTTCCCGTAGTGAGAGGCTCTGGTCCCCTTCCCAAATGTTTAGGGGGGAAGGGATCCCACAACGGCCAATTTCGAAGGGTGACAACTAGTACAAGTTATCCGGACAAAAGGTGGTCTTCGCCTGCCAAAGGCTCGGGTGGTGACGCTGCCGTGGGCTCCGCAGTGACCTCCATCCTGCCGTCCTGCTGGTCTTGGTATTGTTGCACCGATATGGAAACCTTTGCCTGATGCCTCGGGACTCCTCGCCTGCGCCTCCTTCCTTAGCACCAAAGAGGAAACTAGCACTCTGCGCCTGCTGGCACCCGCCTGGCTTCGGTCGTCATGTCTCACATCACACAGAGCTCGCGAGGTGCCCCTTGCATAGATATCTCCGCTCCTCGGGAGCCGGCCTAGCGAGACCGCCCCAGAGGAGGTCTTAGCATCGTCCGCCTCACGAGGCTTGGCCCCTCGCGAGGGTCTTGAGTGGTTGCTGATGAAGATGGGTCATACTAGGCCATTGGTGGAGCCACACCCTGGGCTGCAGGCGAGCAAGTCTGGGTACCCCCGTTCCCAGGACGCCGACAGTAGCCCTCGGGCCCAAGGTGCACTCGGACTTGGCTTTGAGGCGAAGACAAAAGGCAAGTGCGGAGCGCCGCGGGTCCCAACCGCCTGTGGCCTTGATGGACGCGTGGCGATTGATAGGTCATGGGCGTCTTCGCTTCCCCACGCTGCATCGGCAACTGCCCGACTTGACAAGACCCTGCTGCATGCAGAAGAAAACCATCATTACCTTGGATCATGGAGGCCGGCGGTCGGCCTCCCTCTGGCTATAAATGAGGAGAGGGGAGGAGCCCTTGTTGCTCATCTCTTCCTCCATCTCGCTTGCTTCCTCTTCTTCCTACTTGCTCCGCCGTCTTGCTGCGACACCCATGGCACCGACGAAGAGATTCACGGCCGCGAAGAAGGGGAAGGCATGCCATGGTCGCCCGACCTCCCCGGCCGCGCTTCCATTCGGCGGAGGTGCTGCCGGAGTTCGTCATGTGCTCGGAGAACCCGGCCGGCACCTGGCTTCAGCTCCCGTGCTCCTTTGCTGGCGAGCTGCCGGCCACGGGTCCTGGCGGCCTCTAGCTGCAGGCCAACGGCTGCTGCAGCAAGGCTTCATGGGTCGTGGTGGAGGTCTCCATCGTGGGCAATGTAGCCCTGGCCTGCGGCTGGCAGACATTTGCCCGTGCACGCGGTCTGAGCTGTGGTGCACCCTCCACTTCAAGTACGACGGTGTCGCGACCCTCTTCATGAGGGTGTTCAGGGAAGATGGTCTCCACGCCGGGTGCTGCCCTGAAGACAGCGAGGGTGACGAAGTGCTCGGCCTTGACGGCGGCCGTGATGAGGACGAGGGTGGACTCGCCCCCGGCGACGGCCGCGGCTCATTCGGCAACGGCAGCTCCTCCTCCGGCAAAAGTTCCAGTAGTGGCGGCTACGACCAGCCGCCATGTTGTCGGGCTCGCTTTGAGGACGGTGGCGGGTCGTCCCGCCATCGTGCCTGAGTGAAGCGCGAGGAGGGCTCCGGCTGAGCCCGGGGGGGCGATCCTCCTGAGTAGCCATGCTATAGGAGCCGCTTTGCCCTGTCCTTTCCTTTCCTCCTGCATTACAAGAAACAAGTATGGGGCCCTGCAAGGGCGTGTAATGAACCGTAATTTTCATGCCACTTGTGTTATGTTTATTGTTCCTGTGTTGTGTTATGGCATTCGTGCTTCATGTAGACATAGAGGGATAACTTAGCTGGATGCACCCAGGGTAATTTCCTGTCTCGTGAGGGCGCGCCCTCTGGCACCTGGTAAGCCCTCCTTGTTGCTGGCTCGGGAGCCGTTGACCTCGGGGGCGCCACAAAGCTGCAGAAATTGTGAGGACATCTATCGGGTGCCTTATCCTTCCTTGCGCGAGGCCTCATGATCATGGCCCAGCGCACCACGTCGCGGTACCCGTGGGGCACGGACTTAGAGGGGTGCGCCAACCGCGAGCTCAATCGAGGGTGCCTCGCGAAGGTCAGGGGAGCCGATACTCTGGAGCGACAGGGTTATGGCAAGGCGTGTCCGTGGCTTAGGTTAGCCCAGCGCACGCACACACCTGCCCAGCCTCCGCGCGAGGCACACGAGGGAGAGCGTCAGACAACTGCCGCCCTCCCTGGCGCGAAACAAAGAACCGAGAGAAGAAGTAGAGAGAAGAAAAGGGTTCAACCGAGCAATCGAGAAACGCCAGAACTTCAAATTCCACTAAAAAGGGGTAAACCAAATGCAGAAAGCAGATGAACAGCCGCGTCCGGCACCTAGTCTAGTCTTCTCACCAGCACGGAGCTAAGTGTTGCCACTAGGACGTGGGAGGGAGCCCCCGAGGCCCGAGGGTGGCACTCCAGGGACTCCGGGGCATGTACATCCCCACTCATTATTCAATGAGAGTGTCACGAGCGAGGACCTTCACAGGCACTGGGCCTTGCTTCATTGGTAGAACTTCCGAAGGTGCTGGATGTTCTAGGCATTCTGGATTGGGATCTCGTCCTGCGTCTCTAGGCACACGGCGCCAGGCCTGGAAACGCGGGGTCCTAAACGGGCCCTCCCACATGGGTGAGAGCTTATGCAGCCCTTCCCTGGTGAGCACCCGCCTCAGGACGAGGTCGCCCACCTCGAGCGTCCTGGAGCAGACGTTGTGGGAGTGATACCGTCGCAGCGCCTCCTAGTACCTTGCCGCTCGGAGCGAGGCTTGGCGGCGGCGTTCCTCCCCCAGCACAAGGTCCATGCCCCGCATGGCATCCTGATGCGTCTCATCAAACACCAGGACCCGTGCGGAGTGATGCCTGACCTCTTGAGGGAGAACCGCTTCTGCTCTGTAGACGAGAAAGAACGGGGTCTCGCCTGTTGGCTTGGTGGCAGTGGTGCGGATGGACCACAACACGGACTGGAGGTCATCGTGCCAACCCCTGCCACAGGCCTCAAGCTTCTTCTTGAAGGTCCTGGTCTTGAGGCCTCTCAAGACCTCCGTGTTGGCGCGCTCGGCTTGGCCATTGCTCCTGGGGTGTGCCACTGGAGCGTAGCAAAGCTGCGTTCCAAGGTTAGCACAATATGTCTTGAAGAGATTGCTAGTGAACTGCGAGCCGTTGTCGATGATGATGCGGTTAGGGACCCCAAACCGGCTCATGAGGCCCTTGATGAACTTGACCGCGGACCCGGCTGGGATGGTGCGGACGGCTTCCATCTCCGCCCATTTGGTGAACTTGTCGATGGCGATGTAGAAGTAGTGGTAGCCTCCGGCGCTCGAGGGAATGGACCCAGGATATCCATCCCCCAGACCGCGAATGGCCAGGTGAGTGGGATAGTCTAGAGGCCTTGAGCTGGCTAGTGGATTTGCTTGGCATGGAACTGGCAGGCCTCGCAGGATCTCACAAGCTCGGTTGCGTCGTTGAGTGCCGTGGGCCAGTAGAACCCGCTACGGAACGCCTTGCCTACTAGGGTGCACAATGATGACTGATGCCCACAATATCCGCCGTGTATGTCGGCCAGCAGCTCGCACCCCTCTTCCTGGAAATGCATCGCAAGGAAATGCCGTTTAGTCGTTTTCTGTATAGCTCACCATCCTGGATGCAGTATGCTGTAGCCTGCCAGGCCACACACTCCGCATCCTCCTCCTTCTCCGGTAGTATTACCTGCCCCAGGTACACCCTGAATTCTTCAGTCCAACAACCCTCCTGGGTTTCAAGCGCAAGTAGCAGGCGTGCTCCTAAGGTCGGGCCGCAGGCGGGAGCTCCCGAGGTTGGTTGCGGGGGGGGGGGGGGGGGGGGGGGGGGGGGGGGGGGGGGGGGGGGGGGGGGGGGGGGGGGGCTCCTCCTGAGGCGGCATAGGCTCCGCAGCCGGAGGAGCCGCTAAAGGCTTAAAGAGCCGCTCCTCGAAGACGCCAGGCTCCTAAGGCTGACGCCTTGACGCCCTCTTGGCGATATCATCAGCTTCCTTGTTTGTGCCGCGGGGCACATGCTGCAGTTCTAGGTCCAAGAATTGCTTCTCCATTTTGCGTACCTCCATGAGGTATGCCTCCATGTGCTCGTCCTTTGGCTCGTACACCTTGCTGGAGAAGTTGACGAGGAGCTGAGAGTCGCCCTTGATGGTGAGGCGCTTCACTCCCAGGGCCGCCGCAGCCTTGAGGCTAGCGATCAACCCCTCGTATTCCGCGATATTGTGGGAGACCTTCTCGCCCCACTGGAAGCAGAGTTGCATAGTGTAGTAGAGCTTGTCTTGGGTGGGCAAGACGAGCACGGCGCCAGCCCCTGCGCCCTGGCGTGCAAAGGCGCTGTCAAAGTACATGACCCGGCCATCTGGCGCTTCATTTCCTGGCGAGAGGGATCAGTTCTCGCCTGCTTCGGGATTCATAGTGTCGGTCCATTCTGTCACGAAGTCGGCGAGGGCGGCTCCCTTGATGACCCTGGTTGTGCTGAACTCCAGCTGAAACGCTTGTAGCTCGATGTTCCAGTCAGCGACTCTTCCCGCAGCGTTGGGGCTCGGAGCACCCTCTCCAGTGGGTAGGCCGAGACGACCTTGATTGGGTGGCCTTGGAAGTAATGGAGGAGCTTACGCGAGGCCACCAGGAGCACAAGCAAGAGCTTTTGTCGCATGGGGTATCGTGCTCTTGCGTCCCGTAACACCGTGCTAACGAAGTATATTGGGTGCTCCACAAGGGCGGGAGCGTTGGTGGAGCCTGTGGCCTCCAGAGGTTGTGGCACCTCCCGAGGTGGGGGAACCTCAAGAGCTTGGCCACCCATCATGGCATCCGCAGGCCCAGGAACGCCATCTTGTGGGGCCTGATCGCTCGCGGGCGTCGTCATGACTTCAGCGGCATCGTCTTGGCGCCGCACCACCCCGGCTGAAGGTACGACATTATGCGGTGCATCCTTGGCCTGACGCTCCTCCCGGACAGCCACCAGCGCCGTACTGGCCAAGTGAGGTGTGGCAGCCAGATAGAGCACCAGAGGCTCGAGGGGACGAGGCGCTACCATCACCGGTGGGCTGGTCAGGTACCTTTTGAGGTCTTGAAACACCTGGTCGGCCTCCGGGGTCCACTCGAACGGGCCCTTCCTCTTCATCAGCTTGAAGAACGGTAGGGCGTGCTCCCCCAGCTTGGAGATTAAGCGCCCCAGTGAGGTCACGCACCTTGCAAGCTTTTGCATTTCCTTGAAGGTTTGTGGCGGGCTCATGTCTTCTATCGCCTTGACCTTCTCCGGATTCACCTCGATCCCCCTGTGCGACACGAGGAAACCCAGCAACTTGCCCGAAGGGATGCCGAACACGCACTTCTCTGGATTGAGCCGCAGGTCCACCTGGCGTAGGCTGGTGAAGGTCTCCTCCAGGTCTTGAATGAGGGTCCTCGCCTCCCGAGATTTTACCATGATGTCATCGACGTAGGCCTCTGCGTTCCTCTCGAGCTGCCGGCCCAAGGCGATGTGCATCAGCCGCTGGAAGGTTGCCCCAATGTTGCCCAGTCCAAACGGCATGCAGGTGTGTAGCAGTATACCCCACATAGGGTCAGGAAGGCCGTCTTCTCCACGTCCTCCATCGCCATCTAGACCTGGTGATAACCCGAGAAGGCATCTAGGAAACACAGCAGGTCGCACTCGGTGGTGGAGTCGACAATCTAGTCGATGCGCGGAAGTGGGAATGGGTCTTGAGGGCAGGCTTTGTTGAGGTTGGTGAAGTCGACGCACATACGTTCCTTCCCACCTTTCTTGGGCACAACGACTGGGTTCGCCAGCCACTCTGGGTACCGGACCTCGTGGATGACTCCCGCAGCTTGTATCTTGCGGGATTTCCTAGACGATGAAGGACTGCTTCTCCGCGGACTGTCGTCGCGCCTTCTGCTTCACAAGGCGCACGTTGGGGCACACGCTTAAGTGATGCTCGATTACCCTCCTTGGGACCCCTACCAGCTGCTTGCGTTGCCAGGCGACCTCCTTGTTCGCGTGCAGGAACTTCACCAATGCCTCCTCTTGGTCCGGGTCGAGGTTAGCGCCTATGGTGAAGGTGGCTCCCAAGGATCCATCCTCCTCGACCGGCACTTGCTTCGTTTTAGCTCGATCTTGAGTGAACATCTGCTTCTTTTTTGCCGGCGCAGCCCCCTTAGCCCCTGGGGCGGCTCCGTCGGCTAGGCGTGCTGCCGCAGCGGCCCTGAAGGCGAGCTTGAGAGCCGTCAGGGTTTCCTTGGTGTCCCCGGCCATGGTGAGCACGCCGATGCTCCCTGGCATCTTCATGAGGTTGTAGGCTAGATGGGTCGCTGCCATGAACTCAGCTAGGGCAGGGTACCCAAGGATGGCGTTGTACGGGAGGCCGATGCAGGCGATGTCGAAGTCTATCAGCTCGGTGCCGTAGTTGTTGAGGGCACTGAAGGTGACCTCGAGGCGTATCGGCCCTAGGGGGCTAGTGGAACCGACGCCGACTCCAGAGAAAGGCTTGGTAGGGCTGAGCCGACCGTATGGTATGTGAAGCAAACCGAAAGCTTCCACGGAGAGCATGTTGAGGCTGGCTCCGCCGTCGATGAAGGTCTTGGTCACAACCATGTTGCAGATGGTGGGTGTGCAGAGCATTGGGAGCTCGCCCGAGCCCGTGGTGATGGCTGGGTGGTCCTCCAAGCTGAAGGTGAGGTCAGCCTGGGGTACCGCCCATCTCGAGGGAGCCCCCTGCTGCACGCGGGCGGCACCCACCTGGCGGATGAACTACTTGATGCGACGATCCATGGGTGGCGCCCATGAACCACTGAGGAGGGCTGCTACGGCGGGGGGCGCCTGTGCCGCGAAGTGCACGACAAAGAGACTATGCAGCTCCTCTAGGAGGCTACCGAAGATCCTGGCAGGCTGAGCAGCCAAGCGCGTGGCACGCCGGTCAGGGCCAGGGAGAACCAGTTGGCCATGACCTGGCCGTTAACTTCGGCTTCGAGAACGGCCTCCTCGTACGCCTGCAAGAAGGCCGTTGGGTCTGCTACGCCGTCATAGCGGGGTGGCATCTCTGGCTTGAACTTGCGCGACCACCACACCTGCCGCAAGGCGAGGGTGAAGGCCTGGACGCCCACGGCGCATCCGTAGGTGCCCGCCGGCCTAATTGGAGGGATGGCGTCTACCATGGAGCAGGACGAAGCAAGCGGAGAGGCAAAGCTTTGGCGCACCCCTACCTGGTGATAACCCACAAGTATAGGGGATCGCAACAGTTTTCGAGGGTAGAGTATTCAACCCAAATTTATTGATTCGACACAAGGGGAGCCAAAGAATATTCTCAAGTATTAGCAGCTGAGTTGTCAATTTAACCACACCTGGAAACTTAATATCTGCAGCAAGGTATTTAGTAGCAAAGTAATATGATAGTAGTGGTAACGGTGGTAAAAGGTAACAGTAGCAAAAGTAATATTTTTGGTGTTTTATAGTGATTGTAACAATAGCAACGGAAAAGTAAATAAGCGAAGAACAATATATGGAAAGCTCGTAGGCAATGGATCGGTGATAGAGAATTATGCTGGATGCGATCGATCATGTAACAGTCATAACCTAGGGTGACACAGAACTAGCTCCAGTTCATCAATGTAATGTAGGCATGTATTCCAAATATAGTCATACGTGCTTATGGAAAGAACTTGCATGACATCTTTTGTCCTACCCTCCCGTGGCAGCGGGGTCCTATTGGAAACTATGGGATATTAAGGCCTCCTTTTAATAGAGTACCGGACCAAAGCATTAACACATAGTGAATACATGAACTCCTCAAACTACGGTCATCATCGGGAGTGGTCCCGACTATTGTCACTTCGGGGTTGCCGGATCATAACACATAGTAGGTGACTATAGACTTGCAAGATAGGATCAAGAACTCTCATATATTGATGAAAACATAATAGGTACAGATCTGAAGTCATGGCACTCGGGCCCTAGTGACAAGCATTAAGCATAGCAAAGTCATAGCAATATCAATCTCAGAACATAGTGGATACTAGGGACCAAACCCTAACAAAACTAACTCGATTACATGATAAATCTCATCCAACCCATCACCGTCCAGCAAGCCTACGATGGAATTACTCACACACGGCGGTGAGCATCATGAAATTGGTGATGGAGGATGGTTGATGATGACGATGGCGACGGATTCCCCTCTCCGGAGCCCCGAACGGACTCCAGATCAGCCCTCCTGAGAGAGTTTAGGGCTTGGCGGCGGCTCCGTATCGTAAAACGCGATGAATCCTTCTCCCTGATTTTTTCTCCCCGAAAGTGAATATATGGAGTCAGGGTTGAGGCCGATGGAGCGTCAGGGGGCACACGAGGCAGGGGTGCGCTCCCAGGGGGTAGGGCGCGCCCCCCACCCTTGTGGACAGGTGGAGCCCCCCTGACGTGGATCTTCCTTCCAGTATTTTTTATATATTCCAAAATAATTCTCCGTTGATTTTCAAGTCATTCTGAGAACTTTTATTTCTGCACAAAAATAACACCATGGCAATTCTGCTGAAAACAGCGTCAGTCCGGGTTAGTTCCATTCAAATCATACAAGTTAGAGTCCAAAACAAGGGCAAAAGTGTTTCGAAAAGTAGATACGACGGAGACGTATCAACTCCCCCAAGCTTAAACCTTTGCTTGTCCTCAAGCAATTCAGTTGATAAACTGAAGTGATAAAGAAAAACTTTTACAAACTCTGTTTGCTCTTGTTGCTGTAAATATGTAAAGCCAGCATTTAAGTTTTCGGCAAAGATTATGAACTTACCATATTCACAATAACCGTACTAAGGACTGACTAGACATTGTAATTCATGGTAAAAGAGATCCAGTCAAGTCATACTCAATGTAAACTAACAGTAATGGATGCAAATGACAGCGGTGCTCTCCAACTGGTGCTTTTTAATAAGAGGATGATGACTCAACATAAATGTAAATGGATAGGCCCTTCGCAGAGGGAAGCAGGGATTTGTAGAGGTGCCAGAGCTCGGTTTTGAAATAGATATGAATAATATTTTGAGCGGTATACTTTCATTGTCAATATAACAACCGAGAGATCTCGATATCTTCCATACTACACACATTATAGGCGGTTCCCAAACAGAATGGTAAAGTTTATACTCCCCTCCACCAACAAGCATCAATCCATGGCTTGCTCGAAACAACGAGTGCCTCCAACTAACAAGAGTCCCCGGGGGAGTTTTGTTTGCAATTATTTTGATTTGATTTGCATAAAGCATGGGACTGGGCATCCCGGTGACCAGCCACTTTCTCGTGAGTGATGAGCGGAGTCCACTCCTCTTGAGAATAACCCGCCTAGCATGGAATATACAGACATCCCTAGTTGATACATGAGCTATTTGAGCATACAAAACAGAATGTTTATTTGAAGGTTTAGAGTTTGGCACATACAAATTTACTTGGAACGGCAGGTAGATACCGTATATAGGTAGGTATGGTGGACTCATATGGAACAACTTTGGGGTTATGGAGTTGGATGCAGAAGCAGTGTTCCCGCTTAGTACAAGTGAAGGCTAGAAAAAGACAGGGAAGCGACCAACTAGAGAGCGACAACAGTCATGAACATGCACTAAAATTAATCAACACCGAATGCAAGCATGAGTAGGATATAATGCACCATGAACATAAATATCGTAGAGGCTATGTTGATTTTGTTTCAACTACATGCGTGAACATGTGCCAAGTCAAGCCACTCGAATCATTCAAAAGAGGATACCACCCTATCATACCACATCACAACCATTTTAATAGCATGTTGGCACGCAAGGTAAACCATTATAAGCTCCTAGCTAATTAAGCATGGCATAAGCAACTACAATCTCTAATTGTCATTGCAAACATGTTTATTCATAATAGGCTGAATCAGGAACATTGAACTAATCATATTTACAAAAACAAGGGAGGTCGAGTTCATACCACCTTTTCTCATCTCAATAAGTTCATCATATAATGATCATTATTGCCTTTCACTTGCACGACCGAATAGTGTGGATAATAATAATAGTGCACGTGCATTGGACTAAGCTGGAATCGGCAAGCATTCAATTCAAGAGAGAAGACAAGGTAATGTGGGCTCTTTGTTAGATCAACAATAATGCATATAAGAGCCACTCAACATTTTCATTATGGTCTTCTCCTCTCGACCCCCAAAGAACAAGAAAAGAAATAAAACTATTTACATGGGGAAGCTCCCAACAAGCAAAAGAAGAACGAGAAATCTTTTTGGGTTTTCTTTTTAATTAATACTACATGCATGGAAAGTAAACTAGCTAAAAGCTACAAGTAATTTTTTTTATTTTTTCTCAAGGTTTATCAAACACACAAGAAGAAAGCATAAAAAGGAAATAAACTAGCATGGATATTACAGTGAAAAAGTATGAGCATCGACAACTAACATGAGTGTGTGAACATGAATGTAATGTCGGTGAGAAATACGTACTCCCCCAAGCTTAGGCTTTTGGCCTAAGTTGGTGCCTCTATGGCCACGGCTGGCCTGGCGGATATCCAAAGTAATAGTTGGGGTCGTACTAAGAAGAATCCCCCTGGTGCCACTGGTTGGCGATCTCTTCTGAATTCCACTGATAAACAGACTGCCGGTGAGGATCAAATTGTGGTTCCGGCTCTGGCTCTGTAGCTGGTGTGGGGTTTCGGTAGGCGTGAATGGCCTCCGGCGGAACAAGGTACTTTCCTGCAGATAAGTCAAACAAAGAAGGAGCAGGCAAGGTAATAGACTTAGGGTGATTTTTATCAAATATCAGCTTGTACTTAAGCATCTTTTCCTTATTCTTAATGATAAAATCATGTGCTACCATACTCTTATAGTCTAGAAAAACAGGAGGCAGCAACTTCTCTTCCTTCTCATAATGCCTAATAGGTATGTTAATGTGTGCAGCGCGGCGCGAGGCGAAGATGCCTCCAAGGACGGGGTCCTTAGTACGGTTAAGAATTAACTGCATTGCAATGATAGCGCCCATACTAAATGTGTCATCACGGAACAAGGCATGGCACAAATGTAGCGACCCGACCCGAATGGATCAAGTCTCTGTGCTTAGGTGTCATCCATGGATCAGTATGCCGACACACATAGTACTCGAAGGATTTATAACAGAGGTAAATCACATGTATAAAGTAACGTAAATACTATTACCTCAATCCAAATAGCGGAAGCAACAAGGTTGTGGATTCCCATCAACACCAACGGCAAAGTTGAGTGTAGAAATCGTAACCCTAACGTATCACTTACTCGTCGTAAGATAATCCTGCAACATGAGACGTTGCAGCCCGAAACGGGTCAGTACATTGAATGTACTGGCAAATTCACACCATAGAGAAAATGATGAACAATGGCTATCACTACATGCATATTTGGCTGGTGGAAAAGCTCTATGGTTATAAGGTTTTTGCGAAAAGCCAATTTTCCCTACTTCAAAGGAATAAATTTTATTTAACTATCATGGTGCTTGTTGAACATTGAGAATGGTTGACAACATTCTCAATCAATTAAGTAACATCATTAAACCCAACAATATTCATTTAAAGTAACGTGATGAGATCAACAGGATAATCCAAGAACTAGATACTCAAGATGTCCATAACTGGGGACACGGCTAATCATGATTAGTTTGTACACTCTGCAGAGGTTTGCGCACTTTTCCCCACATGACTCGATTGCCTCCATTTGGTTTCTCGCACTACATGGTGTTTGAGAAACGGATGACCGAGACATAGTCTTTCAGAAGCACTAGCACCTTACATGTGGGGTAGACCGTACCACCTACAACCCCTACATCTGCTAGTCCACCCCGTAAGAGTTCGCACAACTTAGTCAACTATGCCAGAGCCCATAGTAGCATGTGGCTGCACACGGAAGTTTCTAGCCTGAAAGATCTTATGATCCCTTTGAGCCTGGGTGGCGGTCCAAAAAAAACAGGCAAGTCCTGATAGACATCAGGTGCCTCAATCCACCCAGATGTGTGTTTAAGTTGCCACCTTAGATAAACCATTAAAATTATCAATCTTACATCTGTCATGGATATCACTCACCCAATCCACGTCTACTAGCATAGCATGGCATAAATAGCAAGCGTAGAAGTAACTCCCAAAGATTTCATAATAATACAGGTAATAGGTACTACCTCATCTACTTCCCATCCCACAATTTAATTTGATCCTAATCATGCAATGTGTGAGGATTGATCTAATGCAATAAAACTGGGTTGTAGAAAAGGTATGATCAAAGTGTGAACTTGCCTGCAATGTAGATGAAGATGATTCGCACTTAAACTCTTGATAGATCTACTCGTCACACTCCGGTCAATCTATCGTAAGCAAACAATAGTAACCACACAATAAGTACTCATCTAATGCACAGGTAAAACTCGAACAAGAGATCGAACCAGGTAGTTCAACTTAAGAACTCCGATTGCAAAGAAAGAACAAACCGAACAAAGAAACGGAAAAACAAACGGCGGAAGAAAACGAATCGGTTCTAGAAAGTTGAAACTAGGTCAAATTTTACCGGGGCAAAAACTTGTTTAGGTTGATTAGACGGAACGGCGGTTTCGAAACGAAACTCCAGACGCTTGAATCACCTGATTCCGATAAACGAGCGAGAAGATAAACTAGAACGAAGATCGGATCTGAGATCGCGATCGCGGAATAAATCCGACGAAAAGAAAAAGATGAACGGTTAAACGAACGGGTGTCGTTAACCGGGAATAATCGGTGATCACGTTCGTTGAGATGAACGGTCCGAAAGAAGAACGAAAACCGATCTAGGGTTTTCAGAAAAGAAACCGAAAAAGAAAACGGAAAACCGATCTAGGGTTTCGGAAAAGAAACCGAAAAAGAAAACGGAAAACCGATCTAGGGTTTCGGAAAAGAAACTGAAACGAAGAATCGGAGAGAAAAACCGGAAAAGAAAACCGGAACGGTTTCTTTTAAAAGAACCGAACCGCGGGGAAGAAAAAGAGAGGCGCGGGGCTACCTCCGGCGAGGCGGGGCGAACGGTGGCGACGGCGGCGTGCTAGGGCGGCGGCGGCGCTATAGGGGCGGCGGCGGCGGGTGAGGGGCGCGGGGTGGGGCGCGGCTTGGGGAGGAGAGGGGGTTTGGGTTTTTGGTGTGAGGAGAGGGGGGGTCAATGGGGGTATTTATATAGGAGAGGGGAGAGATTACTTGGGGTAGGGGACAAGAAATAGAGTAGGAAAAGGAAAAACGAAACAAGGAAAAGGGAGGGGCTAACCGGCCAGAGTCCAAGCCGGACTCGGCTTAGAGCGAGGCGGCGGCCTGGCTGGCGCCTAGCGCTGGCGCGCGCAGGGGCTGGGAGGCTGGGGCGGTGGCCGGCTGGCTGGGCCTTTGGCCCGGCTGGCCTGGCGGGAGGCTCCTTTGTTTTTTTTAACTGGTTCCGCGCGCAGAAAAAAACAAAAAAGAGAACTAAACGAACTCCGAAAAACCTAAAGTAAATTTTCCCCGACTCCTAAAAATGAGTCGAACAAAATGAACTTTTCTCCGGACCTAAAATGCAATTTCGAAAACGCGCATTTTTCCCTATCCAAAGAAAAACAAACAAACACCGGAAAACGTAATTCGATCTATTTATTAAATCTTCATTTTTCCTATATTTTGGGAAAGTCATATTATTCCCTCTCTCATATTTTGATATCGGAAAAATAATTGAAGATGAAATAAATAAATCAAATGATCCTCTTTTCAAATTCGAGAAAACTCTCAAATATGAAAATAATGAAATCTCCAACTCTCTCCGAAGGTCCTTGAGTTGCATGAAATTTCTAGGATCGACCAAAAATCAAGAAAATAAGATATGCATGATGATCTAGTGTATAACATTCCAAATTGAAAATTTGGGATGTTACAAACCTACCACCCTTAAAAGGAATCTCGTCCTCGAGATTCGGAGAGGCTAGCAAGAAATAGGTTAGGGTTTGGGGGTCTCCTCAAAATCCGTTGATCATCACAGGGGTCTGGGATGCTACCACCCTTAAAAGCATGGTTACTATTCCATCAAAACTCATATACTCCATCCTTATTCTTGACAGTGTCGGTCTTCTCAGACCCTCGAGAAAATTCCTTCTCTGGCTCTTCCGGTAGTGGCATAACCTTTTCCTCAATTCTTCTGTCCTTTCCTCTTGGTAAGGTTATTCCGAGATTGGGTCTTCTTAGCTGACAGGTCTAGCGCCAAAACTAAACAACTATCGATATCTCATGGTGGTCAACCATTTATGGTTTCTCCTGCAGGAAATGGTCTGGGTTGATCCTCACCGTATATCCTACGGTTGGCAACAACTGCCGTGTACAAGGAAAAATATACTTATACCATTCTAAGGTTTAAACAGAGTTTTGATCGTCGTCTCTCTACTATAGGTAAGTCACTCAGATTTACCATCCCATATATCAAGGCGAATAATAAGAGTAAGTCGGTATGGTGATCAATCCATCCCGCACCCAAATCATTACCTTGTATACGGTTTAGCGAATCTCGCATTCTAACACTCGGTCATCCTCACAAGCATTGCAGAATTTCTCTTGTCGACGAACCAAGTTCGGATAAATCCATAGATTCTACAAGCCAAACAACCATCTATCGTTCCTTCACAACTCTCAGGTTTTGCGTTACTCCTATAAGATCGTCTATCGATAAGGGCACATCCTCTTCCAGGGTTTTTCCTTCAGCAAGAGTGTGCTTGCTTCTTGGAAGGTCTTGGGGCCTGTGGGTTATGGCACATGTCATCACTTGCAAACCTTGAACTCTTCGTCGGGGCAGCGGATCTCTAATCCAACATCCAACTTCCAGCTTTCCCAGTATACTTAAATCCATCCAATTGTACTGTCTTCCTTCCTTCTATTGGCACCAAACTAGGACATGAGTACTCAGACTCATCATGGAGTTTCCATTTATCCATATTTCTGACATCATACCTCCTTTATATCCAATAGTAATTTATCTCTTCATCCTCGTGGGTTATTCCACATACCGAGATAAAAACTTATACTTATGAAGTCCATATTCCACTTCGTGGAACATCATTATCCTTTCCGCGGTCAAGCGTCCTTACAGGGGAATATTGGCCATCTCTGCATGGCACTTCTTCATCTGGGAAACGTGAAACACATCTTGAACTCCTGACAGTCCTTCGGGTAACTCAAACTTGTAGGCCACTTCTCTCATACGCTCCAAAACTCGTTATGGTCCTACAAAGCTCGGGGCTAACTTTTACCTTAACTCCAATTCGTTTAACTCCTCACAGAGGGAACATATGAAGACATGCTCTATCTCCAATTTCATAGACTACCTCCTTGAGTTTTTGAGTCTACATAACTCTTCTGCCTGGTCTGAGCTACCTTCAGTCTATCTCAAATCAACTTAACATTCTTTTCTGACTCCTTTATCACATTTGGTCCAAACAACTGACGGTCTCCATCTTCATCCCACACACTCTTGGGGTATCACACATATCGGGACTAAACTCGTATTCCTTTTGTCCAAAATCCACTCAGGGGAGTATCCTTATCATTTCCAGGGTCAAGGGTTCTTACATGGTACTACCACCCTTAAAATGCTCCAATATTTTATAGACCATATTTCTCATATCCTCAAAATGGTCAACATCTTTCCTCATAGAGTAACTCATAAAATCCAAATCAGTACCAACACTGCTAACTTTATTGATTCTCAA